>NW_026781558.1:0-254000 GCF_030144855.1 Hypanus sabinus | reverse complement strand
AGACAGGAGGAACCCAGTGTTCAGACGAGGCAGACAGGAGGATCCCAGTGTTCAGACGAGGCAGACAGGAGGATCCCAGTGTTCAGACGAGGCAGACAGGAGGATCCCAGAGTTCGTGGCAGACAGGAGGATCCCAGAGTTCGTGGGAGACAGGAGGATCCCAGAGTTCGTGGGAGACAGGAGGATCCCAGAGTTCGTGGGAGACAGGAGGAGCCCCGAGTTCGTGGGAGACAGGAGGATCCCCGAGTTCGTGGGAGACAGGAGGATCCCCGAGTTCGTGGGAGACAGGAGTATCGCAGAGTTCGTGGGAGACAGGAGTATCGCAGAGTTCGTGGGAGACAGGAGTATCGCAGAGTTCGTGGGAGACAGGAGGATCCCAGAGTTCAGGCTAGACAGGAGGATCAAAGATTTCAGGCTAGATAGGAGGATCCCAGAGTTCAGGCTAGACAGGTGGATCCCAGTGTTCAGACGAGGCAGACCGGAGGATCCCAGTCATCAGACGAGGCAGACAGGAGTATCCCAGTGTCCAGACGAGGCAGACAGGAGGATCCCACAGTTCAGACGTGGGAGACAGGAGGTTCCCAGTGTTCAGACGAGGCTGTCAGGAGGATCCCAGGGTTCAAACGAGGCAGACAAGAGGATCCCAGTGTTCAGACGAGACAGACAGGAGGATCCCAATGTTCAGATGTGGCAGACAGGAGGATCCCAGAGTTCAGGCCAGACAGGAGGAACCCAGTGTTCAGACGAGGCAGACAGGAGGATCCCAGTGTTCAGACGAGGCAGACAGGAGGATCCCAGTGTTCAGACGAGGCAGACAGGAGGATCCCAATGTTCAGATGTGGCAGACAGGAGGATCCTAGAGTTCGTGGGAGACAGGAGGATCCCAGAGTTCGCGGGAGACAGGAGGATCCCAGAGTTCAGTCCAGACAGGAGGAACCCAGTGTTCAGACGAGGCAGACAGGAGGATCCCAGTGTTCAGACGAGGCAGACAGGAGGATCCCAGTGTTCAGACGAGGCAGACAGGAGGATCCCAGTGTTCAGACGAGGCAGACAGGAGGATCCCAGTGTTCAGACGAGGCAGACAGGAGGATCCCAATGTTCAGATGTGGCAGACAGGAGGATCCTGGAGTTCGTGGGAGACAGGAGGATCCCAGAGTTCGCGGGAGACAGGAGGATCCCAGAGTTCAGTCCAGACAGGAGGAACCCAGTGTACAGACGAGGCAGACAGGAGGATCCCAGTGTTCAGACGAGGCAGACAGGAGGATCCCAGTGTTCAGACGTGGCAGACAGGAGAATCCAAGAGTTCGTGGGAGACAGGAGAATCCCAGAGTTCGTGTGAGACAGGAGGATCCCAGAGTTCAGACGAGGCAGACAGGAGGATCCCAGTGTTCAGACGTGGCAGACAGGAGGATCCAAGAGTTCGTGGGAGACAGGAGAATCCCAGAGTTCGTGGGAGACAGGAGGATCCCAGTGTTCAGACGAGGCAGACAGGAGTATCCCAGTGTTCAGACGAGGCAGACAGGAGGATCCCAATGTTCAGATGTGGCAGACAGGAGGATCCCAGAGTTCGTGGGAGACAGGAGGATCCCAGAGTTCGTGGCAGACAGGAGGATCCCAGAGTTCGTGGGAGACAGGAGAATCCCAGAGTTCGTGGGAGACAGGAGGATCCCAGAGTTCAGGCCAGACAGGAGGATCCCAGTGTTCAGACGAGGCAGACAGGAGTATCCCTGTGTTCAGACGAGGCAGACAGGAGGATCCCGATGTTCAGATGTGGCAGACAGGAGGATCCCAGAGTTTGTGGGAGACAGGAGGATCCCAGAGTTCGTGGGAGACAGGAGGATCCCAGAGTTCAGGCCAGACAGGAGGAACCCAGTGTTCAGACGAGGCAGACAGGAGGATCCGAGTGTTCAGACGAGGCAGACAGGAGGATCCCAGTGTTCAGACGAGGCAGACAGGAGGATCCCAGAGTTCAGACGTGGGTGACAGGAGGATCCCAGAGTTCGTGGGAGACAGGAGGATCCCAGAGTTCGTGGGAGACAGGAGGATCCCAGAGTTCGTGGGAGACAGGAGGAGCCCCGAGTTCGTTGGAGACAGGAGGATCCCCGAGTTCGTGGGAGACAGGAGGATCCCCGAGTTCGTGGGAGTCAGGAGGATCCCCGAGTTCGTGGGAGACAGGAGTATCGCAGAGTTCGTGGGAGTCAGGAGGATCCCCGAGTTCGTGGGAGTCAGGAGGATCCCCGAGTTCGTGCAAGACAGGAGTATCGCAGTGTTCAGACGAGGCAGACCGGAGGATCCCAGTTATCAGACGAGGCAGACCGGAGGATCCCACAGTTCAGACGTGGGTGACAGGAGGTTCCCAGTGTTCAGACGAGGCAGTCAGGAGGATCCCAGTGTTCAGACGAGGCAGACAGGAGGATCCCAGTGTTCAGACGAGGCAGACAGGAGGATCCCAGTGTTCAGACGTGGGTGACAGGAGGTTCCCAGTGTTCAGACGAGGCAGTCAGGAGGATCCCAGTGTTCAGACGAGGCAGACAGGAGGATCCCAGTGTTCAGACGAGGCAGACAGGAGGATCCCAGTGTTCAGACGTGGGAGACAGGAGGATCCCAGTGTTCAGACGTGGGAGACAGGAGGATCCCAGTGTTCAGACGTGGGTGACAGGAGGATCTCAGTGTTCAGATGTGGCAGGCAGGTGGATCCCAGAGTTCAGACGTGGGTGACAGGAGGATCCCAGAGTTCGTGGGAGACCGGAGGATCCCAGAGTTCGTTGGAGACCGGAGAATCCCAGAGTTCTTGGGAGACAGGAGGATCCCAGAGTTCGTGGGAGACAGGGGGATCCCAGAGTTCGTGGGAGACAGGAGGATCCCAGAGTTCGTGGGAGACAGGAGGATCCCAGAGTTCAGGCCAGACAGGAGGATACCAGAGTTCGTGGGAGACAGGAGGATCCCAGAGTTCAGGCCAGACAGGAGGAACCCAGTGTTCAGACGAGGCAGACAGGAGGATCCCAGTGTTCAGACGAGGCAGAAAGGAGGATCCCAGTGTTCAGACGAGGCAGACCGGAGGATCCCAGTGTTCAGACGTGGCAGACAGGAGGATCCCAGAGTTCGTGGGAGACAGGAGAATCCCAGAGTTCGTGGGAGACAGGTGGATCCCGGAGTTCGTGGGAGACAGGTGGATCCCAGAGTTCGTTGGAGACAGGAGGATCCCAGAGTTCGTGGGAGACAGGAATATCCCAGAGTTCGTGGGAGACAGGAGGATCCCCGAGTTTGTGGGAGACAGGAGGATCCCCGAGTTTGTGGTAGACAGGAGGATCCCCGAGTTTGTGGGAGACAGGAGGATCCCAGAGTTCGTGGGAGACAGGAGTATCCCAGAGTTCGTGGGATACAGGAGGATCCCAGAGTTCGTGGGAGTCAGGAGGATCCCAGTGTTCAGACGAGGCAGACAGTAGGATCCCAGTGTTCAGACGTGGCAGACAGGAGGATCCCAGAGTTCGTGGGGGACAGGGGGATCCCAAGTTCGTGGTAGACAGGAGGATCCCAGAGTTCGTGGGAGACAGGAGGATCCCAGAGTTCAGGCCAGACAGGAGGATCCCAGTGTTCAGACGAGGCAGACCGGAGTATCCCAGTGTTCAGACGAGGCAGACAGGAGGATCCCAATGTTCAGATGTGGCAGACAGGAGGATCCCAGAGTTCGTGGGAGACAGGGGGATCCCAGAGTTCGTGGGAGACAGGAGGATCCCAGAGTTCGTGGGAGACAGGAGGATCCCAGAGTTCAGGCCAGACAGGAGGATCCCAGAGTTCAGACGAGGCAGACAGGAGGATCCCAGTGTTCAGACGAGGCAGAAAGGAGGATCCCAGTGTTCAGACGAGGCAGACCGGAGGATCCCAGTGTTCAGACGTGGCAGACAGGAGGATCCCAGAGTTCGTGGGAGACAGGAGAATCCCAGAGTTCGTGGGAGACAGGTGGATCCCGGAGTTCGTGGGAGACAGGTGGATCCCAGAGTTCGTTGGAGACAGGAGGATCCCAGAGTTCGTGGGAGACAGGAATATCCCAGAGTTCGTGGGAGACAGGAGGATCCCCGAGTTTGTGGGAGACAGGAGGATCCCCGAGTTTGTGGGAGACAGGAGGATCCCAGAGTTTGTGGGAGACAGGAGTATCCCAGAGTTCGTGGGATACAGGAGGATCCCAGAGTTCGTGGGAGTCAGGAGGATCCCAGTGTTCAGACGAGGCAGACAGTAGGATCCCAGTGTTCAGACGTGGCAGACAGGAGGATCCCAGAGTTCGTGGGGGACAGGGGGATCCCAAGTTCGTGGTAGACAGGAGGATCCCAGAGTTCGTGGGAGACAGGAGGATCCCAGAGTTCAGACGTGGGAGACAGGAGGATCCCAGAGTTCAGACGTGGGAGATAGGAGGATCCCAGTGTTCATACGAGGCAGACAGGAGGATCCCAGTGTTCAGACGAGGCAGACCGGAGGATCCCAGTGTACAGACGAGGAAGACATGCGGATCCCAGTGTTCAGACGTGGGAGACATGAGGATCCCAGAGTTCGTGGGAGACAGGAGGATCCCAGAGTTCGTGGGAGACGGGAGGATCCCGGATTTCGTGAGAGACAGGAGGATCCCGTAGTTCGTGGGAGACAGGAGGATCCCAGTGTTCAGACGTGGGAGACAGGAGGATCTCAGTGTTCAGATGTGGCAGGCAGGTGGATCCCAGAGTTCAGGCCAGACAGGAGGATCCCAGAGTTCGTGGGAGACAGGAGGATCCCAGAGTTCAGGCCAGACAGGAGGAACCCAGTGTTCAGACGAGGCAGACAGGAGCATCCCAGTGTTCAGACGAGGCAGAAAGGAGGATCCCAGTGTTCAGACGAGGCAGACAGGAGGATCCCAGTGTTCAGACGTGGCAGACAGGAGGATCCCAGAGTTAGTGGGAGACAGGAGAATCCCAGAGTTCGTGGGAGACAGGTGGATCCCGGAGTTCGTGGGAGACAGGTGGATCCCAGAGTTCGTTGGAGACAGGAGGATCCCAGAGTTCGTGGGAGACAGGAATATCCCAGAGTTCGTGGGAGACAGGAGTATCCCAGAGTTCGTGGGAGACAGGAGGATCCCCGAGTTTGTGGGAGACAGGAGGATCCCCGAGTTTGTGGGAGACAGGAGGATCCCCGAGTTTGTGGGAGACAGGAGGATCCCAGAGTTCGTGGGAGACAGGAGTATCCCAGAGTTCGTGGGATACAGGAGGATCCCAGATTTCGTGGGAGACAGGAGGATCCCAGTGTTCAGACGAGGCAGACAGTAGGATCCCAGCGTTCAGACGTGGCAGACAGGAGTATCCCAGAGTTCGTGGGGGACAGGGGGATCCCAAGTTCGTGGGAGACAGGAGGATCCCCGAGTTCGTGGGAGACAGGAGGATCCCAGAGTTCTTGGGAGACAGGAGGATCCCAGAGTTCGTGGGAGACAGGAGGATCCCAGAGTTCAGGCCAGACAGGAGGATCCCAGTGTTCAGACGAGGCAGACAGGAGTATCCCTGTGTTCAGACGAGGCAGACAGGAGGATCCCAGAGTTCAGTCTAGACAGGAGGATCCCAGAGTTCAGGCTAGACAGGTGGATCCCAGTGTTCAGACGAGGCAGACAGGAGGATCCCAGTGTTCAGACGTGGGAGACAGGAGTATCTCAGTGTTCAGACGAGGCAGACAGGAGGATCCCAGTGTCCAGACGAGGCAGACAGGAGGATCCCACAGTTCAGACGTGGGAGACAGGAGGTTCCCAGTGTTCAGACGAGGCAGTCAGGAGGATCCCTGTGTTCAGACGAGGCAGACAGGAGGATCCCAGTGTTCAGACGAGACAGACAGGAGGATCCCAGTGTTCAGACGAGGGAGACAGGAGGATCCCAGTGTTCAGACGTGGGAGACAGGAGGATCCCAGTGTTCAGACGTGGGAGACAGGAGGACCTCAGTGTTCAGATGTGGCAGGCATGAGTATCCCAGAGTTCAGACGTGGGTGACAGGAGGATCCCAGAGTTCGTGGGAGACCGGAGGATCCCAGAGTTCGTTGGAGACCGGAGGATCCCAGAGTTCGTGGGAGACAGGAGGTTCCCAGAGTTCGTGGGAGACAGGAGGATCCCAGAGTTCGTGGGAGACAGGAGGATCACAGAGTTCGTGGGAGACAGGAGGATCCCAGAGTTCGTGGGAAACAGGAGGATCCCAGAGTTCAGGCCAGACAGGAGGATCCCAGAGTTCAGGCTAGACAGGAGTATCCCAGTGTTCAGACGAGGCAGACCGAAGGATCCCAGTGTTCAGACGAGGCAGAGAGGAGGATCCCAGTGTTCAGACGTGGGAGACAGGAGGATCCCAGTGTTCAGAGGAGGCAGACAGGAGGATCCCTGTGTTCAGACGAGGCAGACAGGAGGATCCCAGAGTTCAGACGATGCAGACAGTAGGATCCCAGTGTTCAGACGAGGCAGACAGGAGGATTCCAGTGTTCAGACGAGGCAGATAAGAGGATCCCATTGTTCAGACGTGGCAGACAGGAGTATCCGAGAGTTCAGACGTGGGAGACAGGAGGATCCCAGAGTTCAGGCTAGATAGGAGGATCAAAGAGTTCAGGCTAGACAGGAGCATCAAAGAGTTCAGGCTAGACAGGAGGTTCCAGTGTTCAGACGAGGCAGACAGGAGGATCCCAGTGTTCAGACGTGGGAGACAGGAGGATCCCAGTGTTCAGACGAGGCAGACAGGAGGATCCCAGTGTTCAGACGAAGCAGACAGGAGGGTCCCAGTGTTCAGACGAGGCAGACAGGAGGATCCCAGAGTTCGGAATTGGGAGACAGGAGGATCCCAGAGTTCAGACGAGGCAGACAGGAGGATCCCAGAGTTCGTGGGAGACAGGAATATCCCAGAGTTCGTGGGAGACAGGAGGATCCCCGAGTTTGTGGGAGACAGGAGGATCCCCGAGTTTGTGGGAGACAGGAGGATCCCCGAGTTTGTGGGAGACAGGAGGATCCCAGAGTTTGTGGGAGACAGGAGTATCCCAGAGTTCGTGGGATACAGGAGGATCCCAGAGTTCGTGGGAGTCAGGAGGATCCCAGTGTTCAGACGAGGCAGACAGTAGGATCCCAGTGTTCAGACGTGGCAGACAGGAGGATCCCAGAGTTCGTGGGGGACAGGGGGATCCCAAGTTCGTGGTAGACAGGAGGATCCCAGAGTTCGTGGGAGACAGGAGGATCCCAGAGTTCAGACGTGGGAGACAGGAGGATCCCAGAGTTCAGACGTGGGAGATAGGAGGATCCCAGTGTTCATACGAGGCAGACAGGAGGATCCCAGTGTTCAGACGAGGCAGACCGGAGGATCCCAGTGTACAGACGAGGAAGACATGCGGATCCCAGTGTTCAGACGTGGGAGACATGAGGATCCCAGAGTTCGTGGGAGACAGGAGGATCCCAGAGTTCGTGGGAGACGGGAGGATCCCGGAGTTCGTGAGAGACAGGAGGATCCCGTAGTTCGTGGGAGACAGGAGGATCCCAGTGTTCAGACGTGGGAGACAGGAGGATCTCAGTGTTCAGATGTGGCAGACAGGTGGATCCCAGAGTTCAGACGTGGGTGACAGGAGGATCCCAGAGTTCGTGGGAGACCGGAGGATCCCAGAGTTCGTTGGAGTCCGGAGGATCCCAGAGTTCTTGGGAGACAGGAGGATCCCAGAGTTCGTGGGAGACAGGAGGATCCCAGAGTTCAGGCCAGGCAGGAGGATCCCAGTGTTCAGACGAGGCAGACAGGAGTATCCCAGTGTTCAGACGAGGCAGACAGGAGGATCCCAATGTTCAGATGTGGCAGACAGGAGGATCCCAGAGTTCGTGGGAGACAGGGGGATCCCAGAGTTCGTGGGAGACAGGAGGATCCCAGAGTTCGTGGGAGACAGGAGGATCCCAGAGTTCAGGCCAGACAGGAGGATCCCAGAGTTCGTGGGAGACAGGAGGATCCCAGAGTTCAGGCCAGACAGGAGGAACCCAGTGTTCAGACGAGGCAGACAGGAGCATCCCAGTGTTCAGACGAGGCAGAAAGGAGGATCCCAGTGTTCAGACGAGGCAGACAGGAGGATCCCAGTGTTCAGACGTGGCAGACAGGAGGATCCCAGAGTTCGTGGGAGACAGGAGAATCCCAGAGTTCGTGGGAGACAGGTGGATCCCGGAGTTCGTGGGAGACAGGTGGATCCCAGAGTTCGTTGGAGACAGGAGGATCCCAGAGTTCGTGGGAGACAGGAATATCCCAGAGTTCGTGGGAGACAGGAGTATCCCAGAGTTCGTGGGAGACAGGAGGATCCCCGAGTTTGTGGGAGACAGGAGGATCCCCGAGTTTGTGGGAGACAGGAGGATCCCCGAGTTTGTGGGAGACAGGAGGATCCCAGAGTTCGTGGGAGACAGGAGTATCCCAGAGTTCGTGGGATACAGGAGGATCCCAGATTTCGTGGGAGACAGGAGGATCCCAGTGTTCAGACGAGGCAGACAGTAGGATCCCAGTGTTCAGACGTGGCAGACAGGAGTATCCCAGAGTTCGTGGGGGACAGGGGGATCCCAAGTTCGTGGGAGACAGGAGGATCCCCGAGTTCGTGGGAGACAGGAGGATCCCAGAGTTCTTGGGAGACAGGAGGATCCCAGAGTTCGTGGGAGACAGGAGGATCCCAGAGTTCAGGCCAGACAGGAGGATCCCAGTGTTCAGACGAGGCAGACAGGAGTATCCCAGTGTTCAGACGAGGCAGACAGGAGGATCCCAGAGTTCAGTCTAGACAGGAGGATCCCAGAGTTCAGGCTAGACAGGTGGATCCCAGTGTTCAGACGAGGCAGACAGGAGGATCCCAGTGTTCAGACGTGGGAGACAGGAGTATCTCAGTGTTCAGACGAGGCAGACAGGAGGATCCCAGTGTCCAGACGAGGCAGACAGGAGGATCCCACAGTTCAGACGTGGGAGACAGGAGGTTCCCAGTGTTCAGACGAGGCAGTCAGGAGGATCCCTGTGTTCAGACGAGGCAGACAGGAGGATCCCAGTGTTCAGACGAGACAGACAGGAGGATCCCAGTGTTCAGACGAGGGAGACAGGAGGATCCCAGTGTTCAGACGTCGGAGACAGGAGGATCCCAGTGTTCAGACGTGGGAGACAGGAGGACCTCAGTGTTCAGATGTGGCAGGCATGTGTATCCCAGAGTTCAGACGTGGGTGACAGGAGGATCCCAGAGTTCGTGGGAGACCGGAGGATCCCAGAGTTCGTTGGAGACCGGAGGATCCCAGAGTTCGTGGGAGACAGGAGGATCCCAGAGTTCGTGGGAGACAGGAGGATCCCAGAGTTCGTGGGAGACAGGAGGATCACAGAGTTCGTGGGAGACAGGAGGATCCCAGAGTTCGTGGGAAACAGGAGGATCCCAGAGTTCAGGCCAGACAGGAGGATCCCAGAGTTCAGGCTAGACAGGAGTATCCCAGTGTTCAGACGAGGCAGACCGAAGGATCCCAGTGTTCAGACGAGGCAGAGAGGAGGATCCCAGTGTTCAGACGTGGGAGACAGGAGGATCCCAGTGTTCAGAGGAGGCAGACAGGAGGATCCCTGTGTTCAGACGAGGCAGACAGGAGGATCCCAGAGTTCAGACGATGCAGACAGTAGGATCCCAGTGTTCAGACGAGGCAGACAGGAGGATCCCAGTGTTCAGACGAGGCAGATAGGAGGATCCCATTGTTCAGACGTGGCAGACAGGAGTATCCGAGAGTTCAGACGTGGGAGACAGGAGGATCCCAGAGTTCAGACGTGGCAGATAGGAGGATCCCAGTGTTCATACGAGGCAGACAGGAGGATCCCAGTGTTCTGACGAGGCAGACCGGAGGATCCCAGTGTACAGACGAGGAAGACATGCGGATCCCAGTGTTCAGACGTGGGAGACATGAGGATCCCAGAGTTCGTGGGAGACAGGAGGATCCCAGAGTTCGTGGGAGACAGGAGGATCCCGGAGTTCGTGAGAGACAGGAGGATCCCGTAGTTCGTGGGAGACAGGAGGATCCCAGAGTTCGTGGGGGACAGGAGGATCCCCGAGTTCGTGGGAGTCAGGAGGATCCCCGAGTTCGTGGGAGTCAGGAGTATCCCCGAGTTCGTGCAAGACAGGAGTATCGCAGAATTCGTGGGAGACAGGAGAATCCCAGAGTTCAGGCTAGATAGGAGGATCAAAGAGTTCAGGCTAGACAGGAGCATCAAAGAGTTCAGGCTAGACAGGAGGTTCCAGTGTTCAGACGAGGCAGACAGGAGGATCCCAGTGTTCAGACGTGGGAGACAGGAGGATCCCAGTGTTCAGACGAGGCAGACAGGAGGATCCCAGTGTTCAGACGAAGCAGACAGTAGGGTCCCAGTGTTCAGACGAGGCAGACAGGAGGATCCCAGAGTTCGGAATTGGGAGACAGGAGGATCCCAGAGTTCAGACGAGGCAGACAGGAGGATCCTAGTGTTCAGACGAGGGAGACAGGAGTATCCCAGTGTTCAGACGTGGGAGACAGGAGGATCCCAGCGTTCAGACGTGGGAGACAGGAGGATCTCAGTGTTCAGACGTGGCAGGCAGGTGGATCCCAGATTTCAGACGTGGGTGACAGGAGGATCCCAGAATTCGTGGGAGACCGGAGGATCCCAGAGTACGTTGGAGACAGGAGGATATCCGAGTTCGTGGGAGACAGGAGGATACCAGAGTTCGTGGGAGACAGGAGGATCCCAGAGTTCGTGGGAGACAGGAGGATCCCAGAGTTCGTGGGAGACAGGAGGATACCAGAGTTCGTGGGAGACAGGAGGATCCCAGCGTTCGTGGGACACAGGAGGATCCCAGTGTTCAGACGAGGCAGATAGGAGGATCCCATTGTTCAGACGTGGCAGACAGGAGTATCCGAGAGTTCAGACGTGGGAGACAGGAGGATCCCAGAGTTCAGACGTGGGAGACAGGAGGATCCCAGTGTTCATACGAGGCAGAAAGGAGGATCCCAGTGTTCAGACGAGGCAGACGGGAGGATCCCAGTGTACAGACGAGGCAGACAGGCGGATCCCAGTGTTCAGACGTGGGAGACATGAGGATCCCAGAGTTCGTGGGAGACAGGAGGATCCCAGAGTTCGTGGGAGACAGGAGGATCCCGGAGTTCGTCAGAGACAGGAGGATCCCGGAGTTCGTGGGAGACAGGAGGATCCCAGAGTTCGTGGGAGACAGGAGGATCCCAGAGTTCGTGGGAGACAGGAGGATCCCAGAGTTCGTGGGAGACAGGAGGATCCCCGAGTTCGTGGGGGACAGGAGGATCCCCGAGTTCGTGGGAGTCAGGAGGATCCCCGAGTTCGTGGGAGTCAGGAGGATCCCCGAGTTCGTGCAAGACAGGAGTATCGCAGAATTCGTGGGAGACAGGAGGATCCCAGAGTTCAGGCTAGACAGGAGGATCAAAGAGTTCAGGCTAGACAGGAGCATCAAAGAGTTCAGGCTAGACAGGAGGTTCCAGTGTTCAGACGAGGCAGACAGGAGGATCCCAGTGTTCAGACGTGGGAGACAGGAGGATCCCAGTGTTCAGACGAGGCAGATAGGAGGATCCCAGTGTTCAGACGAGGCAGACAGGAGGATCCCAGTGTTCAGACGAAGCAGTCAGTAGGATCCCAGTGTTCAGACGAGGGAGACAGGAGGATCCCAGTGTTCAGACGAGGCAGACAGGAGGATCCTTGTGTTCAGAGGTGGGAGACAGGAGTATCCCAGTGTTCAGACGTTGGAGACAGGAGGATCCCAGTGTTCAGACGTGGGAGACAGGAGGATCTCAGTGTTCAGACGTGGGTGACAGGAGGATCCCAGAATTCTTGGGAGACCGGAGGATCCCAGAGTTCGTTGGAGACAGGAGGATATCCGAGTTCGTGGGAGACAGGAGGATACCAGAGTTCAGGCTAGACAGGAGGATCAAAGAGTTCAGGCTAGACAGGAGCATCAAAGAGTTCAGGCTAGACAGGAGGTTCCAGTGTTCAGACGAGCCAGACAGGAGGATCCCAGTGTTCAGACGAGTCAGACAGGAGGATCCCAGTGTTCAGACGAGGCAGACAGGAGGATCCCAGTGTTCAGACGAGGCAGACAGGAGGATCCTAGTGTTCAGAGGTGGGAGACATGAGGATCCCAGAGTTCGTGGGAGACAGGAGGATCCCAGAGTTCGTGGGAGACAGGAGGATCCCGGAGTTCGTCAGAGACAGGAGGATCCCGGAGTTCGTGGGAGACAGGAGGATCCCAGAGTTCGTGGGAGACAGGAGGATCCCAGAGTTCGTGGGAGACAGGAGGATCCCAGAGTTCGTCAGAGACAGGAGGATCCCAGAGTTCAGGCTAGACAGGAGGATCAAAGAGTTCAGGCTAGACAGGAGCATCAAAGAGTTCAGGCTAGACAGGAGGTTCCAGTGTTCAGACGAGGCAGACAGGAGGATCCCAGTGTTCAGACGTGGGAGACAGGAGGATCCCAGTGTTCAGACGAGGCAGATAGGAGGATCCCAGTGTTCAGACGAGGCAGACAGGAGGATCCCAGTGTTCAGACGAAGCAGTCAGTAGGATCCCAGTGTTCAGACGAGGGAGACAGGAGGATCCCAGTGTTCAGACGAGGCAGACAGGAGGATCCTTGTGTTCAGAGGTGGGAGACAGGAGTATCCCAGTGTTCAGACGTTGGAGACAGGAGGATCCCAGTGTTCAGACGTGGGAGACAGGAGGATCTCAGTGTTCAGACGTGGGTGACAGGAGGATCCCAGAATTCTTGGGAGACCGGAGGATCCCAGAGTTCGTTGGAGACAGGAGGATATCCGAGTTCGTGGGAGACAGGAGGATACCAGAGTTCAGGCTAGACAGGAGGATCAAAGAGTTCAGGCTAGACAGGAGCATCAAAGAGTTCAGGCTAGACAGGAGGTTCCAGTGTTCAGACGAGCCAGACAGGAGGATCCCAGTGTTCAGACGAGTCAGACAGGAGGATCCCAGTGTTCAGACGAGGCAGACAGGAGGATCCCAGTGTTCAGACGAGGCAGACAGGAGGATCCTAGTGTTCAGAGGTGGGAGACATGAGGATCCCAGAGTTCGTGGGAGACAGGAGGATCCCAGAGTTCGTGGGAGACAGGAGGATCCCGGAGTTCGTCAGAGACAGGAGGATCCCGGAGTTCGTGGGAGACAGGAGGATCCCAGAGTTCGTGGGAGACAGGAGGATCCCAGAGTTCGTGGGAGACAGGAGGATCCCAGAGTTCGTCAGAGACAGGAGGATCCCCGAGTTCGTGGGGGACAGGAGGATCCCCGAGTTCGTGGGAGTCAGGAGGATCCCCGAGTTCGTGGGAGTCAGGAGGATCCCCGAGTTCGTGCAAGACAGGAGTATCGCAGAATTCGTGGGAGACAGGAGGATCCCAGAGTTCAGGCTAGACAGGAGGATCAAAGAGTTCAGGCTAGACAGGAGCATCAAAGAGTTCAGGCTAGACAGGAGGTTCCAGTGTTCAGACGAGGCAGACAGGAGGATCCCAGTGTTCAGACGTGGGAGACAGGAGGATCCCAGTGTTCAGACGAGGCAGATAGGAGGATCCCAGTGTTCAGACGAGGCAGACAGGAGGATCCCAGTGTTCAGACGAAGCAGTCAGTAGGATCCCAGTGTTCAGACGAGGGAGACAGGAGGATCCCAGTGTTCAGACGAGGCAGACAGGAGGATCCTTGTGTTCAGAGGTGGGAGACAGGAGTATCCCAGTGTTCAGACGTTGGAGACAGGAGGATCCCAGTGTTCAGACGTGGGAGACAGGAGGATCTCAGTGTTCAGACGTGGGTGACAGGAGGATCCCAGAATTCGTGGGAGACCGGAGGATCCCAGAGTTCGTTGGAGACAGGAGGATATCCGAGTTCGTGGGAGACAGGAGGATACCAGAGTTCAGGCTAGACAGGAGGATCAAAGAGTTCAGGCTAGACAGGAGCATCAAAGAGTTCAGGCTAGACAGGAGGTTCCAGTGTTCAGACGAGCCAGACAGGAGGATCCCAGTGTTCAGACGAGTCAGACAGGAGGATCCCAGTGTTCAGACGAGGCAGACAGGAGGATCCCAGTGTTCAGACGAGGCAGACAGGAGGATCCTAGTGTTCAGAGGTGGGAGACAGGAGTATCCCAGTGTTCAGACGTGGGAGACAGGAGTATCCCAGTGTTCAGACGTGGGAGACAGGAGGATCTCAGTGTTCAGACGAGGGAGACAGGAGGATCCCAGTGTTCAGACGAGGCAGACAGGAGGATCCTTGTGTTCAGAGGTGGGAGACAGGAGTATTCCAGTGTTCAGACGTTGGAGACAGGAGGATCCCAGTGTTCAGACGTGGGAGACAGGAGGATCTCAGTGTTAAGACGTGGGTGACAGGAGGATCCCAGAATTCGTGGGAGACCGGAGGATCCCAGAGTACGTTGGAGACAGGAGGATATCCGAGTTCGTGGGAGACAGGAGGATACCAGAGTTCGTGGGAGACAGGAGGATCCCGGAGTTCGTGGGAGACAGGAGGATCCCAGAGTTCGTGGGAGACAGGAGGATCCCAGAGTTCGTGGGAGACAGGAGGATCCCAGAGTTCGTGGGAGACATGAGGATCCCCGAGTTCGTGGGGGACAGGAGGATCCCCGAGTTCGTGGGAGTCAGGAGGATCCCCGAGTTCGTGGGAGTCAGGAGGATCCCCGAGTTCGTGCAAGACAGGAGTATCGCAGAATTCGTGGGAGACAGGAGGATCCCAGAGTTCAGGCTAGACAGGAGGATCAAAGAGTTCAGGCTAGACAGGAGCATCAAAGAGTTCAGGCTAGACAGGAGGTTCCAGTGTTCAGACGAGGCAGACAGGAGGATCCCAGTGTTCAGACGTGGGAGACAGGAGGATCCCAGTGTTCAGACGAGGCAGATAGGAGTGTTCAGACGAGGCAGACAGGAGGATCCCAGTGTTCAGACGAAGCAGTCAGTAGGATCCCAGTGTTCAGACGAGGGAGACAGGAGGATCCCAGTGTTCAGACGAGGCAGACAGGAGGATCCTTGTGTTCAGAGGTGGGAGACAGGAGTATCCCAGTGTTCAGACGTTGGAGACAGGAGGATCCCAGTGTTCAGACGTGGGAGACAGGAGGATCTCAGTGTTCAGACGTGGGTGACAGGAGGTTCCCAGAATTCGTGGGAGACCGGAGGATCCCAGAGTTCGTTGGAGACAGGAGGATATCCGAGTTCGTGGGAGACAGGAGGATACCAGAGTTCAGGCTAGACAGGAGGATCAAAGAGTTCAGGCTAGACAGGAGCATCAAAGAGTTCAGGCTAGACAGGAGGTTCCAGTGTTCAGACGAGCCAGACAGGAGGATCCCAGTGTTCAGACGAGTCAGACAGGAGGATCCCAGTGTTCAGACGAGGCAGACAGGAGGATCCCAGTGTTCAGACGAGGCAGACAGGAGGATCGTAGTGTTCAGAGGTGGGAGACAGGAGTATCCCAGTGTTCAGACGTGGGAGACAGGAGTATCCCAGTGTTCAGACGTGGGAGACAGGAGGATCTCAGTGTTCAGACGAGGGAGACAGGAGGATCCCAGTGTTCAGACGAGGCAGACAGGAGGATCCTTGTGTTCAGAGGTGGGAGACAGGAGTATCCCAGTGTTCAGACGTTGGAGACAGGAGGATCCCAGTGTTCAGACGTGGGAGACAGGAGGATCTCAGTGTTAAGACGTGGGTGACAGGAGGATCCCAGAATTCGTGGGAGACCGGAGGATCCCAGAGTTCGTTGGAGACAGGAGGATATCCGAGTTCGTGGGAGACAGGAGGATACCAGAGTTCAGGCTAGACAGGAGGATCAAAGAGTTCAGGCTAGACAGGAGCATCAAAGAGTTCAGACT
This sequence comes from Hypanus sabinus, assembly GCF_030144855.1. Lineage (NCBI taxonomy): Eukaryota > Metazoa > Chordata > Chondrichthyes > Myliobatiformes > Dasyatidae > Hypanus > Hypanus sabinus. Next base: position 238,152 of record NW_026781558.1, on the reverse strand, counting down.
AGACAGGAGGTTCCAGTGTTCAGACGAGCCAGACAGGAGGATCCCAGTGTTCAGACGAGTCAGACAGGAGGATCCCAGTGTTCAGACGAGGCAGACAGGAGGCTCCCAGTGTTCAGACGTGGGAGACAGGAGGATCTCAGTGTTCAGACGTGGGTGACAGGAGGATCCCAGAATTCTTGGGAGACCGGAGGATCCCAGAGTTCGTTGGAGACAGGAGGATATCCGAGTTCGTGGGAGACAGGAGGATACCAGAGTTCGTGGGAGACATTAGGATCCCAGAGTTCGTGGGAGACAGGAGGATCCCAGAGTTCGTGGGAGACAGGAGGATCCCAGCGTTCGTGGGAGACAGGAGGATACCCGAGTTCGTGGGAGACAGGAGGATACCAGAGTTCGTGGGAGACAGGAGGATCCCAGAGTTCGTGGGAGACAGGAGGATCCCAGCGTTCGTGGGAGACAGGAGGATACCCGAGTTCGTGGGAGACAGGAGGATACCAGAGTTCGTGGGAGTCAGGAGGATCCCCGAGTTCGTGCAAGACAGGAGTATCGCAGAATTCGTGGGAGACAGGAGGATCCCAGAGTTCAGGCTAGACAGGAGGATCAAAGAGTTCAGGCTAGACAGGAGGATCAAAGAGTTCAGGCTAGACAGGAGCATCAAAGAGTTCAGGCTAGACAGGAGGTTCCAGTGTTCAGACGAGGCAGACAGGAGGATCCCAGTGTTCAGACGTGGGAGACAGGAGGATCCCAGTGTTCAGACGAGGCAGATAGGAGTGTTCAGACGAGGCAGACAGGAGGATCCCAGTGTTCAGACGAAGCAGTCAGTAGGATCCCAGTGTTCAGACGAGGGAGACAGGAGGATCCCAGTGTTCAGACGAGGCAGACAGGAGGATCCTTGTGTTCAGAGGTGGGAGACAGGAGTATCCCAGTGTTCAGACGTTGGAGACAGGAGGATCCCAGTGTTCAGACGTGGGAGACAGGAGGATCTCAGTGTTCAGACGTGGGTGACAGGAGGATCCCAGAATTCGTGGGAGACCGGAGGATCCCAGAGTTCGTTGGAGACAGGAGGATATCCGAGTTCGTGGGAGACAGGAGGATACCAGAGTTCAGGCTAGACAGGAAGATCAAAGAGTTCAGGCTAGACAGGAGCATCAAAGAGTTCAGGCTAGACAGGAGGTTCCAGTGTTCAGACGAGCCAGACAGGAGGATCCCAGTGTTCAGACGAGTCAGACAGGAGGATCCCAGTGTTCAGACGAGGCAGACAGGAGGATCCCAGTGTTCAGACGAGGCAGACAGGAGGATCGTAGTGTTCAGAGGTGGGAGACAGGAGTATCCCAGTGTTCAGACGTGGGAGACAGGAGTATCCCAGTGTTCAGACGTGGGAGACAGGAGGATCTCAGTGTTCAGACGAGGGAGACAGGAGGATCCCAGTGTTCAGACGAGGCAGACAGGAGGATCCTTGTGTTCAGAGGTGGGAGACAGGAGTATCCCAGTGTTCAGACGTTGGAGACAGGAGGATCCCAGTGTTCAGACGTGGGAGACAGGAGGATCTCAGTGTTAAGACGTGGGTGACAGGAGGATCCCAGAATTCGTGGGAGACCGGAGGATCCCAGAGTTCGTTGGAGACAGGAGGATATCCGAGTTCGTGGGAGACAGGAGGATACCAGAGTTCAGGCTAGACAGGAGGATCAAAGAGTTCAGGCTAGACAGGAGCATCAAAGAGTTCAGACTAGACAGGAGGTTCCAGTGTTCAGACGAGCCAGACAGGAGGATCCCAGTGTTCAGACGAGTCAGACAGGAGGATCCCAGTGTTCAGACGAGGCAGACAGGAGGCTCCCAGTGTTCAGACGAGGCAGACAGGAGGATCCCAGTGTTCAGACGTGGGAGACAGGAGGATCTCAGTGTTCAGACGTGGGTGACAGGAGGATCCCAGAATTCTTGGGAGACCGGAGGATCCCAGAGTTCGTTGGAGACAGGAGGATATCCGAGTTCGTGGGAGACAGGAGGATACCAGAGTTCGTGGGAGACATTAGGATCCCAGAGTTCGTGGGAGACAGGAGGATCCCAGAGTTCGTGGGAGACAGGAGGATCCCAGCGTTCGTGGGAGACAGGAGGATACCCGAGTTCGTGGGAGACAGGAGGATACCAGAGTTCGTGGGAGACAGGAGGATCCCAGAGTTCAGACGAGGCAGACAGGAGGATCCCAGTGTTCAGAGGAGGCAGACAGGAGGATCCCAGTGTTCAGACGAGGCAGACAGGAGGATCCCAGTGTTCAGACGTGGGAGACAGGAGGATCCCAGAGTTCAGACGTTGGAGACAGGAGGATCCCAGTGTTCAGAGGTGGGAGACAGGAGGATCCCAGAGTTCGTGGGAGACAGGAGGATCCCAGAGTTCGTGGGAGACAGGAGGATCCCAGATTTCGTGGGAGACAGGAGGATCCCAGAGTTCGTGGGAGACAGGAGGATCCCAGAGTTCGTGGGAGACAGGGGCATCCCAGAGTTCGTGGGAGACAGGGGGATCCCAGAGTTCGTGGGAGACAGGGGGATCCCAGAGTTCGTGGGAGACAGGAGTATCCCCGAGTTCGTGGGAGACAGGAGGATCCCAGAGTTCGTGGGAGTCAGGAGGATCCCAGAGTTAGTGGGAGATAGGAGGATCCCAGAGTTCGTGGGAGACCGGAGGATCCCAGAGTTCGTGGGAGCCAGGAGGATCCCAGAGTTCTTGGGGGACAGGAGGATCCCAGAGTTCGTGGGAGACAGGAGGATCCCAGAGTTCAGGCCAGACAGGAGGAACCCAGTGTTCCGACGAGGCAGACAGGAGGATCCCAGTGTTCAGACGAGGCAGACAGGAGGATCCCAGTGTTCAGACGAGGCAGACAGGAGGATCCCAGTGTTCAGACGTGGCAGACAGGAGGATCCCAGAGTTCGTGGGAGACAGGGGGATCCCAGATTTCGTGGGAGACAGGAGGATCCCAGAGTTCGTGGGAGACAGGAGGATCCCAGAGTTTGTGGTAGACAGGAGTATCCCAGAGATCGTGGGAGACAGAAGGATCCCAGAGTTCGTGGGAGACAGGAGGATCCCAGAGTTCGTGGGAGACAGGAGGATCCCAGTGTTCAGATGACGCAGACAGGAGGATCCCAGTGATCAGACGAGGCAGACAGGAGGATCCCAGTGTTCAGACATGGCAGACAAAAGGATCCCAGTGTTCAGACTTGGGAGACAGGAGGATCCCAGAGTTCGTGGGAGACAGGAGGATCCCAGAGTTCGTGGGAGACAGGAGGACCCCAGAGTTCGTGGGAGACTGGAGGACCCCAGAGTTCGTGGGAGACAGGAGGATCCCAGAGTTCGTGGGAGACAGGAGGATCCCCGAGTTCGAGGGAGACAGGAGGATCCCAGAGTTCGTGGGAGACAAGAGCATCCAGAGTTCGTGGGAGACAGGAGGATCCCAGAGTTCGTGGGAGACAGGAGGATCCCAGAGTTCGTGGGAGACAGGAGGATCCCAGAGTTTGTGGGAGACAGGAGGATCCCAGAGTTTGTGGGAGACAGGAGGATCCCAGAGTTCGTGGGAGACAGGAGTATCCCAGAGTTCGTGGGAGACAGGAGGATCCCCGAGTTTGTGGGAGACAGGAGGATCCCCGAGTTTGTGGGAGACAGGAGGATCCCCGAGTTCGTGGGAGACAGGAGTATCCCAGAGTTCGTGGGATACAGGAGGATCCCAGAGTTCGAGGCAGACAGGAGGATCCCAGTGCTCAGACGAGGCAGACAGGAGGATCCCAGTGTTCGGACGTGGCAGACAGGAGGATCCCAGTGTTCGTGGGAGACAGGAGAATCCCAGAGTTCGTGGGAGACAGGAGGATCCCAGAGTTCAGGCCAGACAGGAGGATCCCAGTGTTCAGACGAGGCAGACAGGAGTATCCCATTGTTCGGACGTGGCAGACAGGAGGATCCCAGAGTTCGTGGGAGACAGGAGGATCCCAGAGTTCGTGGGAGACAGGGGGATCCCAGAGTTCGTGGGAGACAGGGGGATCCCAGAGTTCGTGGGAGACAGGGGGATCCCAGAGTTCGTGGGAGACAGGAGTATCCCCGAGTTCGTGGGAGACAGGAGGATCCCAGAGTTCGTGGGAGTCAGGAGGATCCCAGAGTTAGTGGGAGATAGGAGGATCCCAGAGTTCGTGGGAGACCGGAGGATCCCAGAGTTCGTGGGAGCCAGGAGGATCCCAGAGTTCTTGGGGGACAGGAGGATCCCAGAGTTCGTGGGAGACAGGAGGATCCCAGAGTTCAGGCCAGACAGGAGGAACCCAGTGTTCCGACGAGGCAGACAGGAGGATCCCAGTGTTCAGACGAGGCAGACAGGAGGATCCCAGTGTTCAGACGAGGCAGACAGGAGGATCCCAGTGTTCAGACGTGGCAGACAGGAGGATCCCAGAGTTCGTGGGAGACAGGGGGATCCCAGATTTCGTGGGAGACAGGAGGATCCCAGAGTTCGTGGGAGACAGGAGGATCCCAGAGTTTGTGGGAGACAGGAGGATCCCAGAGATCGTGGGAGACAGAAGGATCCCAGAGTTCGTGGGAGACAGGAGGATCCCAGAGTTCGTGGGAGACAGGAGGATCCCAGTGTTCAGATGACGCAGACAGAAGGATCCCAGTGATCAGACGAGGCAGACAGGAGGATCCCAGTGTTCAGACATGGCAGACAAAAGGATCCCAGTGTTCAGACTTGGGAGACAGGAGGATCCCAGAGTTCGTGGGAGACAGGAGGATCCCAGAGTTCGTGGGAGACAGGAGGGCCCCAGAGTTCGTGGGAGACTGGAGGACCCCAGAGTTCGTGGGAGACAGGAGGATCCCAGAGTTCGTGGGAGACAGGAGGATCCCAGAGTTCGTGGGAGACAGGAGGATCCCCGAGTTCGAGGGAGACAGGAGGATCCCAGAGTTCGTGGGAGACAAGAGGATCCAGAGTTCGTGGGAGACAGGAGGATCCCAGAGTTCGTGGGAGACAGGAGGATCCCAGAGTTCGTGGGAGACAGGAGGATCCCAGAGTTTGTGGGAGACAGGAGGATCCCAGAGTTTGTGGGAGACAGGAGGATCCCAGAGTTCGTGGGAGACAGGAGTATCCCAGAGTTCGTGGGAGACAGGAGGATCCCCGAGTTTGTGGGAGACAGGAGGATCCCCGAGTTTGTGGGAGACAGGAGGATCCCCGAGTTCGTGGGAGACAGGAGTATCCCAGAGTTCGTGGGATACAGGAGGATCCCAGAGTTCGAGGCAGACAGGAGGATCCCAGTGCTCGGACGAGGCAGACAGGAGGATCCCAGTGTTCGGACGTGGCAGACAGGAGGATCCCAGTGTTCGTGGGAGACAGGAGAATCCCAGAGTTCGTGGGAGACAGGAGGATCCCAGAGTTCAGGCCAGACAGGAGGATCCCAGTGTTCAGACGAGGCAGACAGGAGTATCCCAGTGTTCAGACGAGGCAGACAGGAGGATCCCAATGTTCAGATGTGGCAGACAGGAGGATCCCAGAGTTCGTGGGAGACAGGAGGATCCCAGAGTTCGTGGCAGACAGGAGGATCCCAGAGTTCGCGGGAGACAGCAGGATCCCAGAGTTCCTGTGAGACAGGAGGATCCCAGAGTTCAGGCCAGACAGGAGGAACCCAGTGTTCAGACGAGGCAGACAGGAGGATCCCAGTGTTCAGACGAGGCAGACAGGAGGATCCCAGTGTTCAGACGAGGCAGACAGGAGAATCCCAGAGTTCGTGGGAGACAGGTGGATCCCGGAGTTCGTGGGAGACAGGAGGATCCCAGAGTTTGTGGGAGACAGGAGTATCCCAGAGTTCGTAGGAGACAGGAGGATCCCCGAGTTTGTGGGAGACAGGAGGATCCCCGAGTTTGTGGGAGACAGGAGGATCCCAGAGTTCGTGGGAGACAGGAGTATCCCAGAGTTCGTGGGATACAGGAGGATCCCAGAGTTCGAGGCAGACAGGAGGATCCCAGTGCTCAGACGAGGCAGACAGGAGAATCCCAGTGTTCGGACGTGGCAGACAGGAGTATCCCAGTGTTCGTGGGAGACAGGAGGATCCCTGAGTTCAGGCCAGACAGGAGGATCCCAGTGTTCAGACGAGGCAGACAGGAGTATCCCAGTGTTCAGACGAGGCAGACAGGAGGATCCCAATGTACAGATGTGGCAGACAGGAGGATCCCAGAGTTCGTGGGAGACAGGAGGATCCCAGAGTTCGTGGCAGACAGGAGGATCCCAGAGTTCGTGGGAGACAGGAGAATCCCAGAGTTCGTGGGAGACAGGAGGATCCCAGAGTTCAGGCCAGACAGGAGGATCCCAGTGTTCAGACGAGGCAGATAGGAGCATCCCAGTGTTCAGACGAGTCAGACAGGAGGATCCCAATGTTCAGATGTGGCAGACAGGAGGATCCCAGAGTTAGTGGGAGACAGCAGGATCCCAGAGTTCCTGGGAGACAGTAGGATCCCAGAGTTCAGGCCAGACAGGAGGAACCCAGTGTTCAGACGAGGCAGACAGGAGGATCCCAGTGTTCAGACGAGGCAGACAGGAGGATCCCAGTGTTCAGACGAGGCAGACAGGAGGATCCCAGAGTTCGGGGGAGACAGGAGAATCCCAGAGTTCGTGGGAGACAGGTGGATCCCGGAGTTCGTGGGAGACAGGTGGATCCCAGAGTTCGTTGGAGACAGGAGGATCCCAGAGTTCGTGGGAGACAGGAGGATCCCAGAGTTCGTGGGAGACAGGAGGATCCCAGAGTTCGTGGGAGACAGGAGGAGCCCCGAGTTCGTGGGAGACAGGAGGATCCCCGAGTTCGTGGGAGACAGGAGGATCCCCGAGTTCGTGGGAGTCAGGAGGATCCCCGAGTTTGTGGGAGACAGGAGTATCGCAGAGTTCGTGGGAGACAGGAGGATCCCAGAGTTCAGGCTAGACAGGAGGATCAAAGAGTTCAGGCTAGACAGGAGGATCAAAGAGTTCAGGCTAGACAGGAGGATCCCGGAGTTCAGGCTAGACAGGTGCATCAAAGAGTTCAGGCTAGACAGGAGGATCCCAGAGTTCAGGCTAGACAGGTGGATCCCACTGTTCAGACGAGGCAGACCGGAGGATCCCAGTGTTCAGACGTGGGAGACAGGACGATCTCAGTGTTCAGACGAGGCAGACAGGAGGATCCCAGTGTCCAGACGAGGCAGACAGAAGGATCCCACAGTTCAGACGTGGGAGACTGGAGGTTCCCAGTGTTCAGACGAGGCAGTCGGGAGGATCCCAGTGCTCAGACGAGACAGACAGGAGGATCCCAGTGTTCAGACGTGGGAGACAGGAGGATCCCAGTGTTCAGACGTGGGAGACAGGAGGATCTCAGTGTTCATATGTGGCAGGCAGGTGGATCCCAGAGTTCAGACGTGGGTGACAGGAGGATCCCAGAGTTCGTGGGAGACCGGAGGATCCCAGAGTTCGTTGGAGACCGGAGGATCCCAGTGTTCGTGGGAGACAGGAGGATCCCCGAGTTTGTGGGAGACAGGAGGATCCCCAAGTTCGTGGGAGTCAGGCGGATCCCCGAGTTCGTGGGAGACAGGAGGATCCCAGAGTTCGTGGGAGACAGGAGGATCCCAGAGTTCGTGGGAGACAGGAGGATCCCAGAGTTCAGGCTAGACAGGAGGATCCCAGTGTTCAGACGAGGCAGACCGATGGATCCCAGTGTTCAGACGAGGCAGACAGGAAGATCCCAGAGTTCAGACGTGGGAGATAGGAGGATCCCAGAGATCAGACGAGGCAGTCGGGAGGATACCAGTGTTCAGACGAGGCAGACAGGAGGATCCCAGAGTTCAGACGAGGCAGACAGGAGGATCCCAGTGTTCAGACGAGTCAGACAGGAGGATCCCAGTGTTCAGACGAGGCAGACCGGAGGATCCCAGTGTTCAGACGAGGCAGACAGTAGTATCCCGGTGTTCAGACGAGGCAGACAGGAGGATCCCAGAGTTCAGACGAGGCAGTCGGGAGGATACCAGTGTTCAGACGAGGCAGACAGGAGGATCCCAGAGTTCAGACGAGGCAGACAGGAGGATCCCAGTGTTCAGACGAGTCAGACAGGAGGATCCCAGTGTTCAGACGAGGCAGACCGGAATATCCCAGTGTTCAGACGAGGCAGACAGTAGTATCCCGGTGTTCAGACGAGGCAGACAGGAGGATCCCAGTGTTCAGACGAGGCAGACCGATGGATCCCAGTGTTCAGACGAGGCAGAGAGGAGGATCCCAGTGTTCAGACGTGGGAGACAGGAGGATCCCAGTGTTCAGAGGAGGCAGACAGGAGGATCCCAGTGTTCAGACGAGGCAGACAGGAAGATCCCAGAGTTCAGACGTGGGAGATAGGAGGATCCCAGAGATCAGACGAGGCAGTCGGGAGGATACCAGTGTTCAGACGAGGCAGACAGGAGGATCCCAGAGTTCAGACGAGGCAGACAGGAGGATCCCAGTGTTCAGACGAGTCAGACAGGAGGATCCCAGTGTTCAGACGAGGTAGACCGGAGGATCCCAGTGTTCGGACGTGGCAGACAGGAGGATCCCAGTGTTCGTGGGAGACAGGAGAATCCCAGAGTTCGTGGGAGACAGTAGGATCCCAGAGTTCAGGCCAGACAGGAGGAACCCAGTGTTCAGACGAGGCAGACAGGAGGATCCCAGTGTTCAGACGAGGCAGACAGGAGGATCCCAGTGTTCAGACGAGGCAGACAGGAGGATCCCAGAGTTCGGGGGAGACAGGAGAATCCCAGAGTTCGTGGGAGACAGGTGGATCCCGGAGTTCGTGGGAGACAGGTGGATCCCAGAGTTCGTTGGAGACAGGAGGATCCCAGAGTTCGTGGGAGACAGGAGGATCCCAGAGTTCGTGGGAGACAGGAGGATCCCAGAGTTCGTGGGAGACAGGAGGAGCCCCGAGTTCGTGGGAGACAGGAGGATCCCCGAGTTCGTGGGAGACAGGAGGATCCCCGAGTTCGTGGGAGTCAGGAGGATCCCCGAGTTTGTGGGAGACAGGAGTATCGCAGAGTTCGTGGGAGACAGGAGGATCCCAGAGTTCAGGCTAGACAGGAGGATCAAAGAGTTCAGGCTAGACAGGAGGATCAAAGAGTTCAGGCTAGACAGGAGGATCCCGGAGTTCAGGCTAGACAGGTGCATCAAAGAGTTCAGGCTAGACAGGAGGATCCCAGAGTTCAGGCTAGACAGGTGGATCCCACTGTTCAGACGAGGCAGACCGGAGGATCCCAGTGTTCAGACGTGGGAGACAGGACGATCTCAGTGTTCAGACGAGGCAGACAGGAGGATCCCAGTGTCCAGACGAGGCAGACAGAAGGATCCCACAGTTCAGACGTGGGAGACTGGAGGTTCCCAGTGTTCAGACGAGGCAGTCGGGAGGATCCCAGTGCTCAGACGAGACAGACAGGAGGATCCCAGTGTTCAGACGTGGGAGACAGGAGGATCCCAGTGTTCAGACGTGGGAGACAGGAGGATCTCAGTGTTCATATGTGGCAGGCAGGTGGATCCCAGAGTTCAGACGTGGGTGACAGGAGGATCCCAGAGTTCGTGGGAGACCGGAGGATCCCAGAGTTCGTTGGAGACCGGAGGATCCCAGTGTTCGTGGGAGACAGGAGGATCCCCGAGTTTGTGGGAGACAGGAGGATCCCCAAGTTCGTGGGAGTCAGGCGGATCCCCGAGTTCGTGGGAGACAGGAGGATCCCAGAGTTCGTGGGAGACAGGAGGATCCCAGAGTTCGTGGGAGACAGGAGGATCCCAGAGTTCGTGGGAGACTGGAGGATCCCAGAGTTCAGGCCAGACAGGAGGATCCCAGAGTTCAGGCTAGACAGGAGGATCCCAGTGTTCAGACGAGGCAGACCGATGGATCCCAGTGTTCAGACGAGGCAGAGAGGAGGATCCCAGTGTTCAGACGTGGGAGACAGGAGGATCCCAGTGTTCAGAGGAGGCAGACAGGAGGATCCCAGTGTTCAGACGAGGCAGACAGGAAGATCCCAGAGTTCAGACGTGGGAGATAGGAGGATCCCAGAGATCAGACGAGGCAGTCGGGAGGATACCAGTGTTCAGACGAGGCAGACAGGAGGATCCCAGAGTTCAGACGAGGCAGACAGGAGGATCCCAGTGTTCAGACGAGTCAGACAGGAGGATCCCAGTGTTCAGACGAGGCAGACCGGAGGATCCCAGTGTTCAGACGAGGCAGACAGTAGTATCCCGGTGTTCAGACGAGGCAGACAGGAGGATCCCAGAGTTCAGACGAGGCAGTCGGGAGGATACCAGTGTTCAGACGAGGCAGACAGGAGGATCCCAGAGTTCAGACGAGGCAGACAGGAGGATCCCAGTGTTCAGACGAGTCAGACAGGAGGATCCCAGTGTTCAGACGAGGCAGACCGGAATATCCCAGTGTTCAGACGAGGCAGACAGTAGTATCCCGGTGTTCAGACGAGGCAGACAGGAGGATCCCAGTGTTCAGACGAGGCAGACCGATGGATCCCAGTGTTCAGACGAGGCAGAGAGGAGGATCCCAGTGTTCAGACGTGGGAGACAGGAGGATCCCAGTGTTCAGAGGAGGCAGACAGGAGGATCCCAGTGTTCAGACGAGGCAGACAGGAAGATCCCAGAGTTCAGACGTGGGAGATAGGAGGATCCCAGAGATCAGACGAGGCAGTCGGGAGGATACCAGTGTTCAGACGAGGCAGACAGGAGGATCCCAGAGTTCAGACGAGGCAGACAGGAGGATCCCAGTGTTCAGACGAGTCAGACAGGAGGATCCCAGTGTGCAGACGAGGTAGACCGGAGGATCCCAGTGTTCAGACGAGGCAGACAGTAGTATCCCGGTGTTCAGACGAGGCAGACAGGAGGATCCCAGAGTTCAGACGAGGCAGTCGGGAGGATACCAGTGTTCAGACGAGGCAGACAGGAGGATCCCAGAGTTCAGACGAGGCAGACAGGAGGATCCCAGTGTTCAGACGAGTCAGACAGGAGGATCCCAGTGTTCAGACGAGGCAGACCGGAGTATCCCAGTGTTCAGACGAGGCAGACAGTAGTATCCCGGTGTTCAGACGAGGCAGACAGGAGGATCCCAGTGTTCAGACGAGGCAGACAGGAGGATCCCAGTGTTCAGACGAGGCAGACAGGAGGATCCCAGAGTTCGGGGGAGACAGGAGAATCCCAGAGTTCGTGAAAGACAGGTGGATCCCGGAGTTCGTGGGAGACAGGTGGATCCCAGAGTTCGTTGGAGACAGGAGGATCACAGAGTTCGTGGGAGACAGGAGGATCCCAGAGTTCGTGGGAGACAGGAGGATCCCAGAGTTCGTGGGAGACAGGAGGAGCCCCGAGTTCGTGGGAGACAGGAGGATCCCCGAGTTCGTGGGAGACAGGAGGATCCCCGAGTTCGTGGGAGTCAGGAGGATCCCCGAGTTCGTGGGAGACAGGAGTATCGCAGAGTTCGTGGGAGACAGGAGGATCCCAGAGTTCAGGCTAGACAGGAGGATCAAAGAGTTCAGGCTAGACAGGAGGATCCCGGAGTTCAGGCTAGACAGGTGGATCAAAGAGTTCAGGCTAGACAGGAGGATCCCAGAGTTCAGGCTAGACAGGTGGATCCCACTGTTCAGACGAGGCAGACCGGAGGATCCCAGTGTTCAGAGGAGGCAGACAGGAGGATCCCAGTGTTCAGACGAGGCAGACAGGAGGATCCCAGTGTTCAGACGTGGGAGACAGGAGGATCCCAGAGTTCAGACGTTGGAGACAGGAGGATCCCAGTGTTCAGAGGTGGGAGACAGGAGGATCCCAGAGTTCGTGGGAGACAGGAGGATCCCAGAGTTCGTGGGAGACAGGAGGATCCCAGATTTCTTGGAGACAGGAGGATCCCAGAGTTCGTGGGAGACAGGAGGATCCCAGAGTTCGTGGGAGACAGGGGGATCCCAGAGTTCGTGGGAGACCGGAGGATCCCAGAGTTCGTGGGAGCCAGGAGGATCCCAGAGTTCTTGGGGGACAGGAGGATCCCAGAGTTCGTGGGAGACAGGAGGATCCCAGTGTTCAGACGAGGCAGACCGGAATATCCCAGTGTTCAGACGAGGCAGACAGTAGTATCCCGGTGTTCAGACGAGGCAGACAGGAGGATCCCAGTGTTCAGACGAGGCAGACCGATGGATCCCAGTGTTCAGACGAGGCAGAGAGGAGGATCCCAGTGTTCAGACGTGGGAGACAGGAGGATCCCAGTGTTCAGAGGAGGCAGACAGGAGGATCCCAGTGTTCAGACGAGGCAGACAGGAAGATCCCAGAGTTCAGACGTGGGAGATAGGAGGATCCCAGAGATCAGACGAGGCAGTCGGGAGGATACCAGTGTTCAGACGAGGCAGACAGGAGGATCCCAGAGTTCAGACGAGGCAGACAGGAGGATCCCAGTGTTCAGACGAGTCAGACAGGAGGATCCCAGTGTGCAGACGAGGTAGACCGGAGGATCCCAGTGTTCAGACGAGGCAGACAGTAGTATCCCGGTGTTCAGACGAGGCAGACAGGAGGATCCCAGAGTTCAGACGAGGCAGTCGGGAGGATACCAGTGTTCAGACGAGGCAGACAGGAGGATCCCAGAGTTCAGACGAGGCAGACAGGAGGATCCCAGTGTTCAGACGAGTCAGACAGGAGGATCCCAGTGTTCAGACGAGGCAGACCGGAGTATCCCAGTGTTCAGACGAGGCAGACAGTAGTATCCCGGTGTTCAGACGAGGCAGACAGGAGGATCCCAGAGTTCAGACGAGGCAGACAGGAGGATCCCAGTGTTCCGACGAGTCAGACAGGAGGATCCCACTGTTCAGACGAGGCAGACCGGAGGATCCCAGTGTTCAGACGAGGCAGACAGTAGTATCCCGGTGTTCAGACGAGGCAGACAGGAGGATCCCAGAGTTCAGACGATGCAGACAGGAGGATCCCAGTGTTCAGACGAGGCAGACAGGAGGATCCCAGTGTTCAGACGAGGCAGATAGGAGGATCCCATTGTTCAGACGAGGCAGTCGGGAGGATACCAGTGTTCAGACGAGGCAGACAGGAGGATCCCAGAGTTCAGACGAGGCAGACAGGAGGATCCCAGTGTTCAGACGAGTCAGACAGGAGGATCCCAGTGTTCAGACGAGGCAGACCGGAGTATCCCAGTGTTCAGACGAGGCAGACAGTAGTATCCCGGTGTTCAGACGAGGCAGACAGGAGGATCCCAGAGTTCAGACGAGGCAGACAGGAGGATCCCAGTGTTCAGACGAGTCAGACAGGAGGATCCCAGTGTTCAGACGAGGCAGACCGGAGGATCCCAGTGTTCAGACGAGGCAGACAGTAGTATCCCGGTGTTCAGACGAGGCAGACAGGAGGATCCCAGAGTTCAGACGATGCAGACAGGAGGATCCCAGTGTTCAGACGAGGCAGACAGGAGGATCCCAGTGTTCAGACGAGGCAGATAGGAGGATCCCATTGTTCAGACGTGGCAGACAGGAGTATCCGAGAGTTCAGACGTGGGAGGCAGGAGGATCCCAGAGTTCAGACGTGGGAGACAGGAGGATCCCAGTGTTCATACGAGGCAGACAGGAGGATCCCAGTGTTCAGACGAGGCAGACCGGAGGATCCCAGTGTACAGACGAGGCAGACAGGCGGATCCCAGTGTTCAGACGTGGGAGACATGAGGATCCCAGAGTTCGTGGGAGACAGGAGGATCCCAGAGTTCGTGGGAGACAGGAGGATCCCAGAGTTCGTGGCAGACAGGAGGATCCCAGAGTTCGTGGGAGACAGGAGAATCCCAGAGTTCGTGGGAGACAGGAGGATCCCAGAGTTCAGGCCAGACAGGAGGATCCCAGTGTTCAGACGAGGCAGACAGGAGCATCCCAGTGTTCAGACGAGGCAGACAGGAGGATCCCAATGTTCAGATGTGGCAGACAGGAGGATCCCAGAGTTCGTGGGAGACAGCAGGATCCCAGGGTTCCTGGGAGACAGGAGGATCCCAGAGTTCAGGCCAGACAGGAGGAACCCAGTGTTCAGACGAGGCAGACAGGAGGATCCCAGTGTTCAGACGAGGCAGACAGGAGGATCCCAGTGTTCAGACGAGGCAGACAGGAGGATCCCAGAGTTCGGGGGAGACAGGAGAATCCCAGAGTTCGTGAAAGACAGGTGGATCCCGGAGTTCGTGGGAGACAGGTGGATCCCAGAGTTCGTTGGAGACAGGAGGATCACAGAGTTCGTGGGAGACAGGAGGATCCCAGAGTTCGTGGGAGACAGGAGGATCCCAGAGTTCGTGGGAGACAGGAGGAGCCCCGAGTTCGTGGGAGACAGGAGGATCCCCGAGTTCGTGGGAGACAGGAGGATCCCCGAGTTCGTGGGAGTCAGGAGGATCCCCGAGTTCGTGGGAGACAGGAGTATCGCAGAGTTCGTGGGAGACAGGAGGATCCCAGAGTTCAGGCTAGACAGGAGGATCAAAGAGTTCAGGCTAGACAGGAGGATCCCGGAGTTCAGGCTAGACAGGTGGATCAAAGAGTTCAGGCTAGACAGGAGGATCCCAGAGTTCAGGCTAGACAGGTGGATCCCACTGTTCAGACGAGGCAGACCGGAGGATCCCAGTGTTCAGAGGAGGCAGACAGGAGGATCCCAGTGTTCAGACGAGGCAGACAGGAGGATCCCAGTGTTCAGACGTGGGAGACAGGAGGATCCCAGAGTTCAGACGTTGGAGACAGGAGGATCCCAGTGTTCAGAGGTGGGAGACAGGAGGATCCCAGAGTTCGTGGGAGACAGGAGGATCCCAGAGTTCGTGGGAGACAGGAGGATCCCAGATTTCTTGGAGACAGGAGGATCCCAGAGTTCGTGGGAGACAGGAGGATCCCAGAGTTCGTGGGAGACAGGGGGATCCCAGAGTTCGTGGGAGACCGGAGGATCCCAGAGTTCGTGGGAGCCAGGAGGATCCCAGAGTTCTTGGGGGACAGGAGGATCCCAGAGTTCGTGGGAGACAGGAGGATCCCAGAGTTCAGGCCAGACAGGAGGAACCCAGTGTTCCGACGAGGCAGACAGGAGGATCCCAGTGTTCAGACGAGGCAGACAGGAGGATCCCAGTGTTCAGACGAGGCAGACAGGAGGATCCCAGTGTTCAGACGTGGCAGACAGGAGGATCCCAGAGTTCGTGGGAGACAGGGGGATCCCAGATTTCGTGGGAGACAGGAGGATCCCAGAGTTCGTGGGAGACAGGAGGATCCCAGAGTTTGTGGGAGACAGGAGGATCCCAGAGATCGTGGGAGACAGAAGGATCCCAGAGTTCGTGGGAGACAGGAGGATCCCAGAGTTCGTGGGAGACAGGAGGATCCCAGTGTTCAGATGACGCAGACAGGAGGATCCCAGTGATCAGACGAGGCAGACAGGAGGATCCCAGTGTTCAGACATGGCAGACAAAAGGATCCCAGTGTTCAGACTTGGGAGACAGGAGGATCCCAGAGTTCGTGGGAGACAGGAGGATCCCAGAGTTCGTGGGAGACAGGAGGACCCCAGAGTTCGTGGGAGACTGGAGGACCCCAGAGTTCGTGGGAGACAGGAGGATCCCAGAGTTCGTGGGAGACAGGAGGATCCCCGAGTTCGAGGGAGACAGGAGGATCCCAGAGTTCGTGGGAGACAAGAGGATCCAGAGTTCGTGGGAGACAGGAGGATCCCAGAGTTCGTGGGAGACAGGAGGATCCCAGAGTTCGTGGGAGACAGGAGGATCCCAGAGTTTGTGGGAGACAGGAGGATCCCAGAGTTTGTGGGAGACAGGAGGATCCCAGAGTTCGTGGGAGACAGGAGTATCCCAGAGTTCGTGGGAGACAGGAGGATCCCCGAGTTTGTGGGAGACAGGAGGATCCCCGAGTTTGTGGGAGACAGGAGGATCCCCGAGTTCGTGGGAGACAGGAGTATCCCAGAGTTCGTGGGATACAGGAGGATCCCAGAGTTCGAGGCAGACAGGAGGATCCCAGTGCTCAGACGAGGCAGACAGGAGGATCCCAGTGTTCGGACGTGGCAGACAGGAGGATCCCAGTGTTCGTGGGAGACAGGAGAATCCCAGAGTTCGTGGGAGACAGGAGGATCCCAGAGTTCAGGCCAGACAGGAGGATCCCAGTGTTCAGACGAGGCAGACAGGAGTATCCCAGTGTTCAGACGAGGCAGACAGGAGGATCCCAATGTTCAGATGTGGCAGACAGGAGGATCCCAGAGTTCGTGGGAGACAGGAGGATCCCAGAGTTCGTGGCAGACAGGAGGATCCCAGAGTTCGCGGGAGACAGCAGGATCCCAAAGTTCCTGTGAGACAGGAGGATCCCAGAGTTCAGGCCAGACAGGAGGAACCCAGTGTTCAGACGAGGCAGACAGGAGGATCCCAGTGTTCAGACGAGGCAGACAGGAGGATCCCAGTGTTCAGACGAGGCAGACAGGAGAATCCCAGAGTTCGTGGGAGACAGGTGGATCCCGGAGTTCGTGGGAGACAGCAGGATCCCAGGGTTCCTGGGAGACAGGAGGATCCCAGAGTTCAGGCCAGACAGGAGGAACCCAGTGTTCAGACGAGGCAGACAGGAGGATCCCAGTGTTCAGACGAGGCAGACAGGAGGATCCCAGTGTTCAGACGAGGCAGACAGGAGGATCCCAGAGTTCGGGGGAGACAGGAGAATCCCAGAGTTCGTGAAAGACAGGTGGATCCCGGAGTTCGTGGGAGACAGGTGGATCCCAGAGTTCGTTGGAGACAGGAGGATCACAGAGTTCGTGGGAGACAGGAGGATCCCAGAGTTCGTGGGAGACAGGAGGATCCCAGAGTTCGTGGGAGACAGGAGGAGCCCCGAGTTCGTGGGAGACAGGAGGATCCCCGAGTTCGTGGGAGACAGGAGGATCCCCGAGTTCGTGGGAGTCAGGAGGATCCCCGAGTTCGTGGGAGACAGGAGTATCGCAGAGTTCGTGGGAGACAGGAGGATCCCAGAGTTCAGGCTAGACAGGAGGATCAAAGAGTTCAGGCTAGACAGGAGGATCCCGGAGTTCAGGCTAGACAGGTGGATCAAAGAGTTCAGGCTAGACAGGAGGATCCCAGAGTTCAGGCTAGACAGGTGGATCCCACTGTTCAGACGAGGCAGACCGGAGGATCCCAGTGTTCAGAGGAGGCAGACAGGAGGATCCCAGTGTTCAGACGAGGCAGACAGGAGGATCCCAGTGTTCAGACGTGGGAGACAGGAGGATCCCAGAGTTCAGACGTTGGAGACAGGAGGATCCCAGTGTTCAGAGGTGGGAGACAGGAGGATCCCAGAGTTCGTGGGAGACAGGAGGATCCCAGAGTTCGTGGGAGACAGGAGGATCCCAGATTTCCTGGAGACAGGAGGATCCCAGAGTTCGTGGGAGACAGGAGGATCCCAGAGTTCGTGGGAGACAGGGGGATCCCAGAGTTCGTGGGAGACAGGGGGATCCCAGAGTTCGTGGGAGACAGGGGGATCCCAGAGTTCGTGGGAGACAGGAGTATCCCCGAGTTCGTGGGAGACAGGAGGATCCCAGAGTTCGTGGGAGTCAGGAGGATCCCAGAGTTAGTGGGAGATAGGAGGATCCCAGAGTTCGTGGGAGACCGGAGGATCCCAGAGTTCGTGGGAGCCAGGAGGATCCCAGAGTTCTTGGGGGACAGGAGGATCCCAGAGTTCGTGGGAGACAGGAGGATCCCAGAGTTCAGGCCAGACAGGAGGAACCCAGTGTTCCGACGAGGCAGACAGGAGGATCCCAGTGTTCAGACGAGGCAGACAGGAGGATCCCAGTGTTCAGACGAGGCAGACAGGAGGATCCCAGTGTTCAGACGTGGCAGACAGGAGGATCCCAGAGTTCGTGGGAGACAGGGGGATCCCAGATTTCGTGGGAGACAGGAGGATCCCAGAGTTCGTGGGAGACAGGAGGATCCCAGAGTTTGTGGGAGACAGGAGGATCCCAGAGATCGTGGGAGACAGAAGGATCCCAGAGTTCGTGGGAGACAGGAGGATCCCAGAGTTCGTGGGAGACAGGAGGATCCCAGAGTTCAGATGACGCAGACAGGAGGATCCCAGTGATCAGACGAGGCAGACAGGAGGATCCCAGTGTTCAGACATGGCAGACAAAAGGATCCCAGTGTTCAGACTTGGGAGACAGGAGGATCCCAGAGTTCGTGGGAGACAGGAGGATCCCAGAGTTCGTGGGAGACAGGAGGACCCCAGAGTTCGTGGGAGACTGGAGGACCCCAGAGTTCGTGGGAGACAGGAGGATCCCAGAGTTCGTGGGAGACAGGAGGATCCCCGAGTTCGAGGGAGACAGGAGGATCCCAGAGTTCGTGGGAGACAAGAGGATCCAGAGTTCGTGGGAGACAGGAGGATCCCAGAGTTCGTGGGAGACAGGAGGATCCCAGAGTTCGTGGGAGACAGGAGGATCCCAGAGTTTGTGGGAGACAGGAGGATCCCAGAGTTTGTGGGAGACAGGAGGATCCCAGAGTTCGTGGGAGACAGGAGTATCCCAGAGTTCGTGGGAGACAGGAGGATCCCCGAGTTTGTGGGAGACAGGAGGATCCCCGAGTTTGTGGGAGACAGGAGGATCCCCGAGTTCGTGGGAGACAGGAGTATCCCAGAGTTCGTGGGATACAGGAGGATCCCAGAGTTCGAGGCAGACAGGAGGATCCCAGTGCTCAGACGAGGCAGACAGGAGGATCCCAGTGTTCGGACGTGGCAGACAGGAGGATCCCAGTGTTCGTGGGAGACAGGAGAATCCCAGAGTTCGTGGGAGACAGGAGGATCCCAGAGTTCAGGCCAGACAGGAGGATCCCAGTGTTCAGACGAGGCAGACAGGAGTATCCCAGTGTTCAGACGAGGCAGACAGGAGGATCCCAATGTTCAGATGTGGCAGACAGGAGGATCCCAGAGTTCGTGGGAGACAGGAGGATCCCAGAGTTCGTGGCAGACAGGAGGATCCCAGAGTTCGCGGGAGACAGCAGGATCCCAAAGTTCCTGTGAGACAGGAGGATCCCAGAGTTCAGGCCAGACAGGAGGAACCCAGTGTTCAGACGAGGCAGACAGGAGGATCCCAGTGTTCAGACGAGGCAGACAGGAGGATCCCAGTGTTCAGACGAGGCAGACAGGAGAATCCCAGAGTTCGTGGGAGACAGGTGGATCCCGGAGTTCGTGGGAGACAGGAGGATCCCAGAGTTTGTGGGAGACAGGAGTATCCCAGAGTTCGTGGGAGACAGGAGGATCCCCGAGTTTGTGGGAGACAGGAGGATCCCCGAGTTTGTGGGAGACAGGAGGATCCCAGAGTTCGTAGGAGACAGGAGTATCCCAGAGTTCGTGGGATACAGGAGGATCCCAGAGTTCGAGGCAGACAGGAGGATCCCAGTGCTCAGACGAGGCAGACAGGAGAATCCCAGTGTTCGGACGTGGCAGACAGGAGTATCCCAGTGTTCGTGGGAGACAGGAGGATCCCTGAGTTCAGGCCAGACAGGAGGATCCCAGTGTTCAGACGAGGCAGACAGGAGTATCCCAGTGTTCAGACTAGGCAGACAGGAGGATCCCAATGTTCAGATGTGGCAGACAGGAGGATCCCAGAGTTCGTGGGAGACAGGAGGATCCCAGAGTTCGTGGCAGACAGGAGGATCCCAGAGTTCGTGGGAGACAGGAGAATCCCAGAGTTCGTGGGAGACAGGAGGATCCCAGAGTTCAGGCCAGACAGGAGGATCCCAGTGTTCAGACGAGGCAGACAGGAGCATCCCAGTGTTCAGACGAGTCAGACAGGAGGATCCCAATGTTCAGATGTGGCAGACAGGAGGATCCCAGAGTTAGTGGGAGACAGCAGGATCCCAGAGTTCCTGGGAGACAGTAGGATCCCAGAGTTCAGGCCAGACAGGAGGAACCCAGTGTTCAGACGAGGCAGACAGGAGGATCCCAGTGTTCAGACGAGGCAGACAGGAGGATCCCAGTGTTCAGACGAGGCAGACAGGAGGATCCCAGAGTTCGGGGGAGACAGGAGAATCCCAGAGTTCGTGGGAGACAGGTGGATCCCGGAGTTCGTGGGAGACAGGTGGATCCCAGAGTTCGTTGGAGACAGGAGGATCCCAGAGTTCGTGGGAGACAGGAGGATCCCAGAGTTCGTGGGAGACAGGAGGATCCCAGAGTTCGTGGGAGACAGGAGGAGCCCCGAGTTCGTGGGAGACAGGAGGATCCCCGAGTTCGTGGGAGACAGGAGGATCCCCGAGTTCGTGGGAGTCAGGAGGATCCCCGAGTTTGTGGGAGACAGGAGTATCGCAGAGTTCGTGGGAGACAGGAGTATCGCAGAGTTCAGGCTAGACAGGAGGATCAAAGAGTTCAGGCTAGACAGGAGGATCAAAGAGTTCAGGCTAGACAGGAGGATCCCGGAGTTCAGGCTAGACAGGTGCATCAAAGAGTTCAGGCTAGACAGGAGGATCCCAGAGTTCAGGCTAGACAGGTGGATCCCACTGTTCAGACGAGGCAGACCGGAGGATCCCAGTGTTCAGACGAGGGAGACAGGACGATCTCAGTGTTCAGACGAGGCAGACAGAAGGATCCCACAGTTCAGACGTGGGAGACTGGAGGTTCCCAGTGTTCAGACGAGGCAGTCTGGAGGATCCCAGTGCTCAGACGAGACAGACAGGAGGATCCCAGTGTTCAGACGTGGGAGACAGGAGGATCCCAGTGTTCAGACGTGGGAGACAGGAGGATCTCAGTGTTCATATGTGGCAGGCAGGTGGATCCCAGAGTTCAGACGTGGGTGACAGGAGGATCCCAGAGTTCGTGGGAGACCGGAGGATCCCAGAGTTCGTTGGAGACCGGAGGATCCCAGTGTTCGTGGGAGACAGGAGGATCCCCGAGTTCGTGGGAGACAGGAGGATCCCCGAGTTCGTGGGAGTCAGGAGGATCCCCGAGTTTGTGGGAGACAGGAGTATCGCAGAGTTCGTGGGAGACAGGAGTATCGCAGAGTTCAGGCTAGACAGGAGGATCAAAGAGTTCAGGCTAGACAGGAGGATCAAAGAGTTCAGGCTAGACAGGAGGATCCCGGAGTTCAGGCTAGACAGGTGCATCAAAGAGTTCAGGCTAGACAGGAGGATCCCAGAGTTCAGGCTAGACAGGTGGATCCCACTGTTCAGACGAGGCAGACCGGAGGATCCCAGTGTTCAGACGAGGGAGACAGGACGATCTCAGTGTTCAGACGAGGCAGACAGAAGGATCCCACAGTTCAGACGTGGGAGACTGGAGGTTCCCAGTGTTCAGACGAGGCAGTCGGGAGGATCCCAGTGCTCAGACGAGACAGACAGGAGGATCCCAGTGTTCAGACGTGGGAGACAGGAGGATCCCAGTGTTCAGACGTGGGAGACAGGAGGATCTCAGTGTTCATATGTGGCAGGCAGGTGGATCCCAGAGTTCAGACGTGGGTGACAGGAGGATCCCAGAGTTCGTGGGAGACCGGAGGATCCCAGAGTTCGTTGGAGACCGGAGGATCCCAGTGTTCGTGGGAGACAGGAGGATCCCCGAGTTTGTGGGAGACAGGAGGATCCCCAAGTTCGTGGGAGTCAGGCGGATCCCCGAGTTCGTGGGAGACAGGAGGATCCCAGAGTTCGTGGGAGACAGGAGGATCCCAGAGTTCGTGGGAGACAGGAGGATCCCAGAGTTCGTGGGAGACTGGAGGATCCCAGAGTTCAGGCCAGACAGGAGGATCCCAGAGTTCAGGCTAGACAGGAGGATCCCAGTGTTCAGACGAGGCAGACCGATGGATCCCAGTGTTCAGACGAGGCAGAGAGGAGGATCCCAGTGTTCAGACGTGGGAGACAGGAGGATCCCAGTGTTCAGAGGAGGCAGACAGGAGGATCCCAGTGTTCAGACGAGGCAGACAGGAAGATCCCAGAGTTCAGACGTGGGAGATAGGAGGATCCCAGAGATCAGACGAGGCAGTCGGGAGGATACCAGTGTTCAGACGAGGCAGACAGGAGGATCCCAGAGTTCAGACGAGGCAGACAGGAGGATCCCAGTGTTCAGACGAGTCAGACAGGAGGATCCCAGTGTTCAGACGAGGCAGACCGGAGGATCCCAGTGTTCAGACGAGGCAGACAGTAGTATCCCGGTGTTCAGACGAGGCAGACAGGAGGATCCCAGAGTTCAGACGAGGCAGTCGGGAGGATACCAGTGTTCAGACGAGGCAGACAGGAGGATCCCAGAGTTCAGACGAGGCAGACAGGAGGATCCCAGTGTTCAGACGAGTCAGACAGGAGGATCCCAGTGTTCAGACGAGGCAGACCGGAATATCCCAGTGTTCAGACGAGGCAGACAGTAGTATCCCGGTGTTCAGACGAGGCAGACAGGAGGATCCCAGTGTTCAGACGAGGCAGACCGATGGATCCCAGTGTTCAGACGAGGCAGAGAGGAGGATCCCAGTGTTCAGACGTGGGAGACAGGAGGATCCCAGTGTTCAGAGGAGGCAGACAGGAGGATCCCAGTGTTCAGACGAGGCAGACAGGAAGATCCCAGAGTTCAGACGTGGGAGATAGGAGAATCCCAGAGATCAGACGAGGCAGTCGGGAGGATACCAGTGTTCAGACGAGGCAGACAGGAGGATCCCAGAGTTCAGACGAGGCAGACAGGAGGATCCCAGTGTTCAGACGAGTCAGACAGGAGGATCCCAGTGTTCAGACGAGGTAGACCGGAGGATCCCAGTGTTCAGACGAGGCAGACAGTAGTATCCCGGTGTTCAGACGAGGCAGACAGGAGGATCCCAGAGTTCAGACGAGGCAGTCGGGAGGATACCAGTGTTCAGACGAGGCAGACAGGAGGATCCCAGAGTTCAGACGAGGCAGACAGGAGGATCCCAGTGTTCAGACGGGTCAGACAGGAGGATCCCAGTGTTCAGACGAGGCAGACCGGAGTATCCCAGTGTTCAGACGAGGCAGACAGTAGTATCCCGGTGTTCAGACGAGGCAGACAGGAGGATCCCAGAGTTCAGACGAGGCAGACAGGAGGATCCCAGTGTTCCGACGAGTCAGACAGGAGGATCCCACTGTTCAGACGAGGCAGACCGGAGGATCCCAGTGTTCAGACGAGGCAGACAGTAGTATCCCGGTGTTCAGACGAGGCAGACAGGAGGATCCCAGAGTTCAGACGATGCAGACAGGAGGATCCCAGTGTTCAGACGAGGCAGACAGGAGGATCCCAGTGTTCAGACGAGGCAGATAGGAGGATCCCATTGTTCAGACGAGGCAGTCGGGAGGATACCAGTGTTCAGACGAGGCAGACAGGAGGATCCCAGAGTTCAGACGAGGCAGACAGGAGGATCCCAGTGTTCAGACGAGTCAGACAGGAGGATCCCAGTGTTCAGACGAGGCAGACCGGAGTATCCCAGTGTTCAGACGAGGCAGACAGTAGTATCCCGGTGTTCAGACGAGGCAGACAGGAGGATCCCAGAGTTCAGACGAGGCAGACAGGAGGATCCCAGTGTTCAGACGAGTCAGACAGGAGGATCCCAGTGTTCAGACGAGGCAGACCGGAGGATCCCAGTGTTCAGACGAGGCAGACAGTAGTATCCCGGTGTTCAGACGAGGCAGACAGGAGGATCCCAGAGTTCAGACGATGCAGACAGGAGGATCCCAGTGTTCAGACGAGTCAGACAGGAGGATCCCAGTGTTCAGACGAGGCAGACCGGAGGATCCCAGTGTTCAGACGAGGCAGACAGGAGGATCCCAGTGTTCAGACGAGGCAGATAGGAGGATCCCATTGTTCAGACGTGGCAGACAGGGGTATCCGAGAGTTCAGACGTGGGAGGCAGGAGGATCCCAGAGTTCAGACGTGGGAGACAGGAGGATCCCAGTGTTCATACGAGGCAGACAGGAGGATCCCAGTGTTCAGACGAGGCAGACCGGAGGATCCCAGTGTACAGACGAGGCAGACAGGCGGATCCCAGTGTTCAGACGTGGGAGACATGAGGATCCCAGAGTTCGTGGGAGACAGGAGGATCCCAGAGTTCGTGGGAGACAGGAGGATCCCAGAGTTCGTGGCAGACAGGAGGATCCCAGAGTTCGTGGTAGACAGGAGAATCCCAGAGTTCGTGGGAGACAGGAGGATCCCAGAGTTCAGGCCAGACATGAGGATCCCAGTGTTCAGACGAGGCAGACAGGAGCATCCCAGTGTTCAGACGAGGCAGACAGGAGGATCCCAATGTTCAGATGTGGCAGACAGGAGGATCCCAGAGTTCGTGGGAGACAGCAGGATCCCAGGGTTCCTGGGAGACAGGAGGATCCCAGAGTTCAGGCCAGACAGGAGGAACCCAGTGTTCAGACGAGGCAGACAGGAGGATCCCAGTGTTCAGACGAGGCAGACAGGAGGATCCCAGTGTTCAGACGAGGCAGACAGGAGGATCCCAGAGTTCGGGGGAGACAGGAGAATCCCAGAGTTCGTGAAAGACAGGTGGATCCCGGAGTTCGTGGGAGACAGGTGGATCCCAGAGTTCGTTGGAGACAGGAGGATCACAGAGTTCGTGGGAGACAGGAGGATCCCAGAGTTCGTGGGAGACAGGAGGATCCCAGAGTTCGTGGGAGACAGGAGGAGCCCCGAGTTCGTGGGAGACAGGAGGATCCCCGAGTTCGTGGGAGACAGGAGGATCCCCGAGTTCGTGGGAGTCAGGAGGATCCCCGAGTTCGTGGGAGACAGGAGTATCGCAGAGTTCGTGGGAGACAGGAGGATCCCAGAGTTCAGGCTAGACAGGAGGATCAAAGAGTTCAGGCTAGACAGGAGGATCCCGGAGTTCAGGCTAGACAGGTGGATCAAAGAGTTCAGGCTAGACAGGAGGATCCCAGAGTTCAGGCTAGACAGGTGGATTCCACTGTTCAGACGAGGCAGACCGGAGGATCCCAGTGTTCTGACGAGGCAGACAGGAGGATCCCAGTGTTCAGACGTGGGAGACAGGACGATCTCAGTGTTCAGACGAGGCAGACAGGAGGATCCCAGTGTCCAGACGAGGCAGACAGGAGGATCCCACAGTTCAGACGTGGGAGACAGGAGGTTCCCAGTGTTCAGACGAGGCAGTCGGGAGGATCCCAGTGTTCAGACGAGACAGACAGGAGGATCCCAGTGTTCAGACGTGGGAGACAGGAGGATCCCAGTGTTCAGACGTGGGAGACAGGAGGATCTCAGTGTTCAGATGTGGCAGGCAGGTGGATCCCAGAGTTCAGACGTGGGTGACAGGAGGATCCCAGAGTTCGTGGGAGTCCGGAGGATCCCAGAGTTCGTTGGAGACCGGAGGATCCCAGTGTTCGTGGGAGACAGGAGGATCCCCGAGTTTGTGGGAGACAGGAGGATCCCCAAGTTCGTGGGAGACAAGAGGATCACAGAGTTCGTGGGTGACAGGAGGATCCCAGAGTTCGTGGGAGACTGGAGGATCCCAGAGTTCAGGCCAGACAGGAGGATCCCAGAGTTCAGGCTAGACAGGAGGATCCCAGTGTTCAGACGAGGCAGACCGAAGGATCCCAGTGTTCAGACGAGGCAGAGAGGAGGATCCCAGTGTTCTGACGTGGGAGACAGGAGGATCCCAGTGTTCAGAGGAGGCAGTCAGGAGGATCCCAGTGTTCAGACGAGGCAGACAGGAAGATCCCAGAGTTCAGACGTGGGAGATAGGAGGATCCCAGAGATCAGACGAGGCAGTCGGGAGGATACCAGTGTTCAGACGAGGCAGACAGGAGGATCCCAGAGTTCAGACGAGGCAGACAGGAGGATCCCAGTGTTCAGACGAGTCAGACAGGAGGATCCCAGTGTTCAGACGAGGCAGACCGGAGGATCCCAGTGTTCAGACGAGGCAGACAGTAGTATCCCGGTGTTCAGACGAGGCAGACAGGAGGATCCCAGAGTTCAGACGAGGCAGTCGGGAGGATACCAGTGTTCAGACGAGGCAGACAGGAGGATCCCAGAGTTCAGACGAGGCAGACAGGAGGATCCCAGTGTTCAGACGAGTCAGACAGGAGGATCCCAGTGTTCAGACGAGGCAGACCGGAGGATCCCAGTGTTCAGACGAGGCAGACAGAAGTATCCCGGTGTTCAGACGAGGCAGACAGGAGGATCCCAGAGTTCAGACGATGCAGACAGGAGGATCCCAGTGTTCAGACGAGGCAGACAGGAGGATCCCAGTGTTCAGACGAGGCAGACAGGAGGATTCCAGTGTTCAGACGAGGCAGATAGGAGGATCCCATTGTTCAGACGTGGCAGACAGGAGTATCCGAGAGTTCAGACGTGGGAGACAGGAGGATCCCAGAGTTCAGACGTGGGAGACAGGAGGATCCCAGTGTTCAGACGAGGCAGATAGGAGGATCCCAGTGTACAGACGAGTCAGACAGGCGGATCCCAGTGTTCAGACGTGGGAGACATGAGGATCCCAGAGTTCGTGGGAGACAGGAGGATCCCAGAGTTCGTGGGAGACAGGAGGATCCCGGAGTTCGTGAGAGACAGGAGGATCCCGGAGTTAGTGGGAGACAGGAGGATCCCCGAGTTCGTGGGAGACAGGAGGATCCCAGAGTTCGTGGGAGACAGGAGGATCCCAGAGTTCGTGGGAGACCGGAGGATCCCCGAGTTCGTGGGGGACAGGAGGATCCCCGAGTTCGTGTGAGTCAGGAGGATCCCCGAGTTCGTGGGAGTCAGGAGGATCCCAGAGTTCGTGGGAGACAGGAGGATCCCAGAGTTCGTGGGAGACAGGAGGATCCCAGAGTTCGTGGGAGACAGGAGGATCCCCGAGTTCGTGGGGGACAGGAGGATCCCCGAGTTCGTGGGAGTCAGGAGGATCCCCGAGTTCGTGGGAGTCAGGGGGATCCCCGAGTTCGTGCAAGACAGGAGTATCGCAGAATTCGTGGGAGACAGGAGGATCCCAGAGTTCAGGCTAGACAGGAGGATCAAAGAGTTCAGGCTAGACAGGAGCATCAAAGAGTTCAGGCTAGACAGGAGGATCCCAGAGTTCAGGCTAGACAGGAGGTTCCAGTGTTCAGACGAGGCAGACAGGAGGATCCCAGTGTTCAGACGTGGGAGACAGTAGGATCCCAGTGTTCAGACGAGGCAGACAGGAGGATCCCAGTGTTCAGACGAGGCAGACAGGAGGGTCCCAGTGTTCAGCCGAGGCAGACAGGAGGATCCCAGAGTTCGGAATTGGGAGACAGGAGGATCCCAGAGTTCAGACGAGGCAGACAGGAGGATCCCAGTGTTCAGACGTGGCAGACAGGAGGATCCCAGAGTACAGACGAGGCAGACAGGAGGATCCCAGTGTTCAGAGGAGGCAGACAGGAGGATCCCAGTGTTCAGACGAGGCAGACAGGAGGATCCCGGTGTTCAGACGTGGGAGACAGGAGGATCCCAGAGTTCAGACGTTGGAGACAGGAGGATCCCAGTGTTCAGAGGTGGGAGACAGGAGGATCCCAAAGTCCGTGGGAGACAGGAGGATCCCAGAGTTCGTGGGAGACAGGAGGATCCCAGAGTCCGTGGGAGACAGGAGGATCCCAGAGTTCGTGGGAGACAGGGGGATCCCAGAGTTCGTGGGAGACAGGGGGATCCCAGAGTTCGTGGGAGACAGGGGGATCCCAGAGTTCGTGGGAGACAGGAGGATCCCCGAGTTCGTGGGAGACAGGAGGATCCCCGAGTTCGTGGGAGACAGGATGATCCCCGAGTTCGTGGGAGACAGGAGGATCCCAGAGTTCGTGGGAGTCAGGAGGATCCCAGAGTTCGTGGGAGATAGGAGGATCCCAGAGTTCGTGGGAGACCGGAGGATCCCAGAGTTCGTGGGAGCCAGGAGGATTCCAGAGTTCTTGGGAGACAGGAGGATCCCAGAGTTCGTGGGAGACAGGAGGATCCCAGAGTTCAGGCAAAACAGGAGGAACCCAGTGTTCAGACGTGGCAGACAGGAGGATCCCAGAGTTCGTGGGAGACAAGGGGATCCCAGAGTTCGTGGGAGACAGGAGGATCCCAGTGTTCAGACGAGGCAGACAGGAGGATCCCAGTGTTCAGACGAGGCAGACAGGAGGATCCCAGTGTTCAGACGTGGCAGACAGGAGATCCCAGAGTTCGTGGGAGACAGGGGGATCCCAGAGTTCGTGGGAGACAGGAGGATCCCAGAGTTCGTGGGAGACAGGAGGATCCCAGAGTTTGTGGGAGACAGGAGGATCCCAGAGTTTGTGGGAGACAGGAGGATCCCAGAGATCGTGGGGGACAGGAGGATCCCAGAGTTCGTGGGAGACAGGAGGATCCCAGAGTTCGTGGGAGACAGGAGGATCCCAGAGTTCGTGGGAGACAGGAGGATCCCAGTGTTCAGATGACGCAGACAGGAGGATCCCAGTGTTCAGACGAGGCAGACAGGAGGATCCCAGTGTTCAGACATGGCAGACAGGAGTATCCCAGTGTTCAGACTTGGGAGACAGGAGGATCCCAGAGTTCGTGGGAGACAGGAGGATCCCAGAGTTCGTGGGAGACAGGAGGACCCCAGAGTTCGTGGGAGACTGGAGGACCCCAGAGTTCGTGGGAGACTGGAGGATCCCAGAGTTCGTGGGAGACAGGAGGATCCCCGAGTTCGAGGGAGACAGGAGGATCCCAGAGTTCGTGGGAGACAGGAGGATCCCAGTGTTCAGACAGAGTTCGTGGGAGACAGGAGGATCCCAGTGTTCGTGGGAGACTGGAGGATCCCAGAGTTCAGACAGAGTTCGTGGGAGACAGGAGGATCCCAGAGTTCGTGTGAGACAGGAGGATCCCAGTGTTCAGACAGAGTTCGTGGGAGACAGGAGGATCCCAGAGTTCATGGGAGACAGGAGGATCCCAGTGTTCAGACTGAGTTCGTGGGCGACAGGAGGATCCCAGAGTTTGTGGGAGACAGGAGGATCCCCGAGTTTGTGGGAGACAGGAGGATCCCAGAGTTCGTGGGAGACAGGAGTATCCCAGAGTTCGTGGGATACAGGAGGATCCCAGAGTTCGTGGGAGACAGGAGGATCCCAGTGTTCAGACGTGGGTGACAGGAGGATCCCAGAGTACAGACGAGGCAGACAGGAGGA
This sequence comes from Hypanus sabinus, assembly GCF_030144855.1. Taxonomy (NCBI): domain Eukaryota; kingdom Metazoa; phylum Chordata; class Chondrichthyes; order Myliobatiformes; family Dasyatidae; genus Hypanus; species Hypanus sabinus. Next base: position 209,104 of record NW_026781558.1, on the reverse strand, counting down.
TCCCAGTGTTCAGATGTGGCAGACAGGAGGATCCCAGAGTTCGTGGGAGACAGGGGGATCCCAGAGTTCGTGGGAGACAGGAGGATCCCCGAGTTCGTGGGAGACAGGAGGATCCCAGAGTTCGTGGGAGACAGGAGGATCCCAGAGTTCGTGGGAGACCGGAGGATCCCCGAGTTCGTGGGGGACAGGAGGATCCCCGAGTTCGTGTGAGTCAGGAGGATCCCCGAGTTCGTGGGAGTCAGGAGGATCCCAGAGTTCGTGGGAGACAGGAGGATCCCAGAGTTCGTGGGAGACAGGAGGATCCCAGAGTTCGTGGGAGACAGGAGGATCCCCGAGTTCGTGGGGGACAGGAGGATCCCCGAGTTCGTGGGAGTCAGGAGGATCCCCGAGTTCGTGGGAGTCAGGGGGATCCCCGAGTTCGTGCAAGACAGGAGTATTGCAGAATTCGTGGGAGACAGGAGGATCCCAGAGTTCAGGCTAGACAGGAGGATCAAAGAGTTCAGGCTAGACAGGAGCATCAAAGAGTTCAGGCTAGACAGGAGGATCCCAGAGTTCAGGCTAGACAGGAGGTTCCATTGTTCAGACGAGGCAGACAGGAGGATCCCAGTGTTCAGACGTGGGAGACAGTAGGATCCCAGTGTTCAGACGAGGCAGACAGGAGGATCCCAGTGTTCAGACGAGGCAGACAGGAGGGTCCCAGTGTTCAGACGAGGCAGACAGGAGGATCCCAGAGTTCGGAATTGGGAGACAGGAGGATCCCAGAGTTCAGACGAGGCAGACAGGAGGATCCCAGTGTTCAGACGTGGCAGACAGGAGGATCCCAGAGTTCAGACGTGGGAGACAGGAGGTTCCCAGTGTTCAGACGAGGCAGTCAGTAGGATCCCAGTGTTCAGACGAGGCAGACAGGAGGATCCCAGTGTTCAGACGAGGTAGACAGGAGGATCCTAGTGTTCAGACGTTGGAGACAGGAGTATCCCAGTGTTCAGACGTGGGAGACAGGAGGATCCCAGCGTTCAGATTGGGAGACAGGAGGATCTCAGTGTTCAGACGTGGCAGGCAGGTGGATACCAGATTTAAGACGTGGGTGACAGGAGGATCCCAGAATTCGTGGGAGACCGGAGGATCCTAGAGTTCGTTGGAGACAGGAGGATATCCGAGTTCATGGGAGACAGGAGGATCCCAGAGTTCGTGGGAGACAGGAGGATCCCAGAGTTCGTGGGAGACAGGAGGATACCAGAGTTCGTGGGAGACAGGAGGATCCCAGAGTACAGACGAGGCAGACAGGAGGATCCCAGTGTTCAGAGGAGGCAGACAGGAGGATCCCAGTGTTCAGACGAGGCAGACAGGAGGATCCCGGTGTTCAGACGTGGGAGACAGGAGGATCCCAGAGTTCAGACGTTGGAGACAGGAGGATCCCAGTGTTCAGAGGTGGGAGACAGGAGGATCCCAGAGTCCGTGGGAGACAGGAGGATCCCAGAGTTCGTGGGAGACAGGAGGATCCCAGAGTTCGTGGGAGACAGGGGGATCCCAGAGTTCGTGGGAGACAGGGGGATCCCAGAGTTCGTGGGAGACAGGGGGATCCCAGAGTTCGTGGGAGACAGGGGGATCCCAGAGTTCGTGGGAGACAGGAGGATCCCCGAGTTCGTGGGAGACAGGAGGATCCCCGAGTTCGTGGGAGACAGGATGATCCCCGAGTTCGTGGGAGACAGGAGGATCCCAGAGTTCGTGGGAGTCAGGAGGATCCCAGAGTTCGTGGGAGCCAGGAGGATTCCAGAGTTCTTGGGAGACAGGAGGATCCCAGAGTTCGTGGGAGACAGGAGGATCCCAGAGTTCAGGCCAGACAGGAGGAACCCAGTGTTCAGACGTGGCAGACAGGAGGATCCCAGAGTTCGTGGGAGACAGGGGGATCCCAGAGTTCGTGGGAGACAGGAGGATCCCAGTGTTCAGACGAGGCAGACAGGAGGATCCCAGTGTTCAGACGAGGCAGACAGGAGGATCCCAGTGTTCAGACGTGGCAGACAGGAGGATCCCAGAGTTCGTGGGAGACAGGTGGATCCCAGAGTTCGTGGGAGACAGGAGGATCCCAGAGTTCGTGGGAGACAGGAGGATTCCAGAGTTTGTGGGAGACAGGAGGATCCCAGAGTTTGTGGGAGACAGGAGGATCCCAGAGATCGTGGGGGACAGGAGGATCCCAGAGTTCGTGGGAGACAGGAGGATCCCAGAGTTCGTGGGAGACAGGAGGATCCCAGAGTTCGTGGGAGACAGGAGGATCCCAGAGTTCGTGGGAGACAGGAGGATCCCAGTGTTCCGATGACGCAGACAGGAGGATCCCAGTGTTCAGACGAGGCAGACAGGAGGATCCCAGTGTTCAGACATGGCAGACAGGAGTATCCCAGTGTTCAGACTTGGGAGACAGGAGGATCCCAGAGTTCGTGGGAGACAGGAGGATCCCAGAGTTCGTGGGAGACAGGAGGACCCCAGAGTTCGTGGGAGACTGGAGGACCCCAGAGTTCGTGGGAGACTGGAGGATCCCAGAGTTCGTGGGAGACAGGAGGATCCCCGAGTTCGAGGGAGACAGGAGGATCCCAGAGTTTGTGGGAGACAGGAGGATCCCAGAGATCGTGGGAGACAGGAGGATCCCAGAGTTCGTGGGAGACAGGAGGATCCCAGTGTTCAGACAGAGTTCGTGGGAGACAGGAGGATCCCAGTGTTCGTGGGAGACTGGAGGATCCCAGTGTTCAGACAGAGTTCGTGGGAGACAGGAGGATCCCAGAGTTCGTGTGAGACAGGAGGATCCCAGTGTTCAGACAGAGTTCGTGGGAGACAGGAGGATCCCAGAGTTCGTGGGAGACAGGAGGATCCCAGTGTTCAGACAGAGTTCGTGGGAGACAGGAGGATCCCAGAGTTTGTGGGAGACAGGAGGATCCCCGAGTTTGTGGGAGACAGGAGGATCCCAGAGTTCGTGGGAGACAGGAGTATCCCAGAGTTCGTGGGATACAGGAGGATCCCAGAGTTCGTGGGAGACAGGAGGATCCCAGTGTTCAGACGTGGGTGACAGGAGGATCCCAGAGTACAGACGAGGCAGACAGGAGGATCCCAGTGTTCAGACGTGGGAGACAGGAGGATCCCAGTGTTCGTGGGAGACAGGAGTATCCCAGAGATCGTGGGAGACAGGAGGATCCCCGAGTTCGAGGGAGACAGGAGGATCCCCGAGTTCGGAGGAGACAGGAGGATCCCAGAGTTCGTGGGAGACAGGAGGATCCCCGAGTTCGTGGGAGACAGGAGGATCCCCGAGTTCGTGGGAGTCAGGAGGATCCCAGAGTTCGTGGGAGATAGGAGGATCCCAGAGTTCGTGGGAGATAGGAGGATCCCAGAGTTCGTGGGAGACCGGAGGATCCCAGAGTTCGTGGGAGCCAGGAGGATCCCAGAGTTCTTGGGAGACAGGAGGATCCCAGAGTTCGTGGGAGACAGGAGGATCCCAGAGTTCAGGCCAGACAGAAGGAACCCAGTGTTCCGACGAGGCAGACAGGAGGATCCCAGTGTTCAGACGAGGCAGACAGGAGGATCCCAGTGTTCAGACGAGGCAGACAGGAGGATCCCAGTGTTCAGACGTGGCAGAGAGGAGGATCCCAGAGTTCGTGGGAGACAGGGGGATCCCAGAGTTCGTGTGAGACAGGGGGATCCCAGAGTTCGTGGGAGACAGGAGGATCCCCGAGTTCGTGGGAGTCAGGAGGATCCCAGAGTTCGTGGGAGATAGGAGGATCCCAGAGTTCGTGGGAGATAGGAGGATCCCAGAGTTCGTGGGAGACCGGAGGATCCCAGAGTTCGTGGGAGCCAGGAGGATCCCAGAGTTCTTGGGAGACAGGAGGATCCCAGAGTTCGTGGGAGACAGGAGGATCCCAGAGTTCAGGCCAGACAGAAGGAACCCAGTGTTCCGACGAGGCAGACAGGAGGATCCCAGTGTTCAGACGAGGCAGACAGGAGGATCCCAGTGTTCAGACGAGGCAGACAGGAGGATCCCAGTGTTCAGACGTGGCAGAGAGGAGGATCCCAGAGTTCGTGGGAGACAGGGGGATCCCAGAGTTCGTGTGAGACAGGGGGATCCCAGAGTTTGTGGGAGACAGGAGGATCCCAGAGATCGTGGGGGACAGGAGGATCCCAGAGTTCGTGGGAGACAGGAGGATCCCAGAGTTCGTGGGAGACAGGAGGATCCCAGTGTTCAGATGACGCAGACAGGAGGATCCCAGTGTTCAGACGAGGCAGACAGGAGGATCCCAGTGTTCAGACATGGCAGACAGGAGTATCCCAGTGTTCAGACTTGGGAGACAGGAGGTTCCCAGAGTTCGTGGGAGACAGGAGGATCCCAGAGTTCGTGGGAGACAGGAGGACCCCAGAGTTCGTGGGAGACTGGAGGACCCCAGAGTTCGTGGGAGACAGGAGGATCCCAGAGTTCGTGGGAGACAGGAGGATCCCCGAGTTCGAGGGAGACAGGAGGATCCCAGAGTTCGTGGGAGACAAGAGGATCCAGAGTTCGTGGGAGACAGGAGGATCCAAGAGTTCGTGGGAGACAGGAGGATCCCAGAGTTCGTGGGAGACAGGAGGATCCCAGAGTTTGTGGGAGACAGGAGGATCCCAGAGTTTGCGGGAGACAGGAGGATCCCAGAGATCGTGGGAGACAGGAGGATCCCAGAGTTCGTGGGAGACAGGAGGATCCCAGTGTTCAGATGACGCAGACAGGAGTATCCCAGTGTTCAGACAGAGTTCGTGGGAGACAGGAGGATCCCCGAGTTTGTGGGAGACAGGAGGATCCCAGAGTTCGTGGGAGACAGGAGTATCCCAGAGTTCGTGGGATACAGGAGGATCCCAGAGTTCGTGGGAGATAGGAGGATCCCAGTGTTCAGACTTGGGAGACAGGAGGATCCCAGAGTCCGTGGGAGACAGGAGGATCCCAGAGATCGTGGGAGACAGGAGGATCCCCGAGTTCGAGGGAGACAGGAGGATCCCCGTGTTCGGAGGAGACAGGAGGATCCCCGAGTTCGTGGGAGACAGGAGGATCCCAGTATTCGTGGGAGAAAAGAGGATCCCCGAGTTTGTGGGAGACAGGAGGATCCCAGAGTTCGTGGGAGACAGGAGTATCCCAGAGTTCGTGGGATACAGGAGGATCCCAGAGTTCGTGGGAGACAGGAGGATCCCAGTGTTCAGACGAGGCAGACAGGAGGATCCCAGTGTTCAGAAAAGTTTCTTGCCAAAATATGATGATAAGCCTACATGAGGAGAGGCTGTACTTGATCGAGTATTGGGAAATGAACCTAGTCAGGTGTCAGGTCTCTCAGTGGTAGAGCATTTTGGAGATAGAAATCACAATTCTATCTCCTTTACCATAACATTGGAGAGGGATAGGAACAGATAAGTTAGGAAAACGTTTAATATGAGTAGGGGGAAATATCATGCTATCCGGTAGGAACGTGGAAGCTTGAATTGGGAGCAGATGTTATCAGGAAATGTATGGCAGAAATGTGGGAAATGTTCAGTGGATGTTTGGGTGGATTCCTGAAGAGATGTGTTCTAATGAGACAGGGAGAGGATGGTACGGGACAGGAACCATGCGGTACAAATGCTGTTGTAAATCTAATCAAGAGGAGAGCAAAAGCTCATGAAAGGTGCGAAAGACTAGATAATGATTGAGATCTGGAAGATTGAGGCCAGAAGCGGCCAGGTGAAGGATAGATGAGCAGGATAAAGGAAAACCCCAAGGCATTATACAATGACAGGTATAGCAAGGGGATAAGACGTGAGAGAATAGGACCAATAAAGAGTGCCGGGGGATACGTGTGAATGGAACACAGGCGACTGTGGAAGGCGAGGGGTGGAGCCCATGGCAATGATATTTGCTTCATGAATGGGGACAGAAGTAGTTCCGGAGGATTGGTGTGTTGCAGATCTTGTTCCATTATTCAACAAAGGAAGCAGAGTTAGCCCGGGAAATTGAAGACCAGTGAGTCTTACTTCAGTTGATGGTTAGTACTTTGGTGGAGAGATCCCATGAGGTCGAATTTATAAACATATGGAGAGGTATAATATGATTATAAATTAAAAGCATGGCTTTGTCAAAGAAGGTTGTGCCTTACGAGTCTGATTGAATTTTTTGAGGATGTAACTAAATATATTGATGAAGGTAGAGCGGAAAACGTAGTGTATATGGACTTTAGTAATGCAATTCATATGATATCCCATGGAAAGCTTATGGAGAAACTAAGCAGGCATGGGATCCAAGGGAAATTGCTTTGAGCATCCAGAACTAGCTTGCCCACAGATGGAAAAGTGTGATTTTAAACGGGTCATATTCTGCATAGAGGTCGGCGACCAGTGGTGTGCCTCAGGGACCTGTTCTGGACGCCTTTCTCATTCTGATTTTTATAAATGGTCTACATGAGGAAGTGGAAGAGGATTTAGTAAATTTGCTGATGTCACAGAGGTTGGGGGTGTTGTGGATAGTGTGGAAAGCTGTCAGATTTCACAGCAGAACATTGATATGGTGCAAAACTGGGCTGAGAGTTGGCAGATGGAGTTCAACAAAGATAATGTGAGGTGGTTCATTTTGGTAGGTGAATTATGATGTCAGAATATAGTATTAATAGTAAAATTTTGGCAGTGTGGAGGAACAGAGGGATCTTGGGGTCCAAGTCCATAAGACACTCAAAGCTGCTGTTCAGGTTGACTGTAGTTGATGAGACATACGGTGCATTGTCCTTCACCAACTGTGGGATTGAGATCAAGAGCCGAGAGGTTAATATTGCAGCTATATAGTACCCCTGTCAGACCCCACTTGGAATACTGTGTCCAGTTCTGGTCGCTGTACAAAAGGAAGAATGTGGAGACTACAGAGAGGGTGCAGAGGAGATTTACGAGGATGGTCCCGGTAGTGAGGAGCATGCCCATTGAGAATAGATTGAATGATCTTGTCCTTTTCTTCTCAGAGCAACGAAGGATGAGTGTTGACATAATAGAGGTGTATAAGATGATCAGGGGCATTGTTTGTGCAGATAGTCAGAGGTCTTATCCCAGGGCTGAAAAGGCTAATGTGTGAGGGCACATTTTGAAGGTGTTTGGAAGTAGATACAGAGGAGATGTCAGGGGTAAGTATTTTAAGCGGTGAGTGATGAGATGGTGGAATGGTGCAGGAGGATACAATAGGGTATTTGAAGAGACTCCTGGGATGGAACATGGAGTTTAGAAAAAAATAGAGGGCTATGTGTAATCCGGGGTAAATTCGAAATTCAAAAAAATGTTCGGTAAACCATTGTGGGCCAAAGGACCTGCATTGTGCAGGAAGTTTTCCATGTTCTATGTTCTAAATGCTCTTCATATTACAAGACATTCAATCCTCGGTTTTATATTCTGATTCTCTTGAAATAAAATTTTACACGGCATTTACCTTCCTGACCACAGAATCAACCAACAAATTAAGTTTTCAAATGCTGCACAGGAATCCCAAATGCTTTTGCACTTCAGATTTTTATGATTTATTTCCATTTAGAAAGCAGTAAAACTTTTATTTCTTCTAACAAAGTTTACAACCATAAACCTCTCAACATTGGATTCATCTGCCACTTATTTGACCATTCCCTTAATGTATCGAATTCTTCTGTATCTTCCCTATTCTTTCAAATCTACCTGCCGATTCACTTATCTTTGTATCGTCTGCAAACTTTGCAACAAGGCCATCAATTCCATCAGGTCCATCAATCCCATCATTCAAATCATTCTCATATAATAAAAAAAAATTGGTCACAACACAAAGCCATGAGGAACACCAATAGTCAGGGTAATGAATCAGAAAAGGATCCCATTCTCCCCGCTCTTTTCCTCCTGCTAAGCAGCACTTCTTGAATCCGTGCGGGTATCTTTTCAATAATACCATGGGTTTATAGTTTATTAAACAGCCTTATGTGTGGCAGCTTGTGAAAAGCCTTCTGAAAATCTATGTCCACAACATCAACGTATCTACATCGACACAACATCAACATATTTGTCTATCTTATTTTTTTCTTTCTTCAAAGAATTCCAACAGATTAGTCAGGCAAGGTTTTCTCAAGGAAACCATGCCTCCGACAAGCTATTCGTGCCTCCCAGAATCCCTAGACCACATCCTTTACAATCAACTCCAACATCGTCCCTACCACTAAAGTCTGATTATCTGGCCCCTTGTTTGCTATCTTCTGCCTTTCACATTTCTTAAAGAGTGGGGCGACTGGGACGTTCCGGAGTTTGGAGAACAATTCCAGTCCCATCATGCTCGAGTCTCTTTACATCCACTGAGTGGAAAGCTTGGGATATTCCCGACTGATCGAGTTTCTTTTCACGGTTCAAAGACCGATAGGCTTGGGAATTGATCATTACAAATTGTCCTGTGATTACACAGCTTGTACCTTGGTTTACTAGGTGGCGCAGCTTGAGGGGATGGAAGTCCTTGTTCCATCTTGCATCTCAATAAATAAGTAAATAATAGATTTGGGGCATCACATCTGAACTGCGGAGGAATTGGGGGTGGGCGAAAAAAAATGATCAGTGGTCCTGGTCCAGGTGAGTCCAGCAAATAGGATAACCACTGAAAAGTGACTGCTAAGCAGCTGAGAAATAAATATAGGAATCAGAATCAAAAGGTTAATATACTCTGCATTGTTATGTAAAGTGCGTGCGCTTGTTACAGGATCAATTAGATTAGGGAGTTAAAAGTGTGCCTCAAAGACTGGAGGAAGATTGTTGATATTCATGATACTTTGGTCCCACTTTTGGGGAGGAATGGAGATGATTTGATTGGACAGGGTACAGCTGAATCATGATCGGACTGAGGTCCTGACAAGTCACATAACTACGGCTATAGACAGTCTTTCACTAAATTGCAGGGAAATGGGTTCAACAGATTGGAAATGTTATGGATGATGTTTAAGTGTATCTTGTTTCTCACTTCTTCTGGCAGCAATAGTGTTAACTTTGATGTCTAAATATGTGGATTTGATCCCAGGGACAGTGAGGACATACGACCCCCAACTGACGACACTGAGTCAGGACCTGTTTGTTCATGGTCACCTTCAATTGATTATTCTTGGCAAACTTGTTTATCCAAATAGAAGCTATTTACATAGAGCTTGATAAGGGTAGGCAGTGCATGTATCTACATTGATTTTACTCAGGCGCTGGGCAAAGTCTTTTTGGATGGTAATCCGGAAAATTCAGATGCATGTGGTTGGCAGGGAATTGGCTGTTTGGAGTCAGTACTGGCTTTCGCATAAGAGACAGGAGGAGTGGTTGAAGGAAAACATTGGAGCTGGAGGTCTTCGATTAGTGGAGTTTCACAGCGATCTATTATGGGCCCTCTGCTGCTTGTAATGTCTCTAGATGTCCTGGATGAAGATGTAGATGGATTCGTTAATAAATTAGCAGATGATACCAGGATTGACGGAGCTGTGGATAGTACAAGGGAGTGGCAATAAATACAACAAAATATAGATCAGTTGCAGATATAGGCTGAGAAATGGCAGATGGAATTTGACCCAGAGAAATGTGAGGAACTGCAACTCTGCAGGGCAAATGCAAAGAGACAGAACTCTGTTATGGACAAGGTCTTTTAGAGTGTTGCTGAGCAGAGATCATGGCATCCCCATTCATTGCTAGTTGAATGCAGCTACACAGGTTGATATGTTGCTTCAGAGAAGCTTACAGAATGCTTTCATTTATTTGTCGAGGTACTGAGTTCAAAATTCATGTTCCAACTTGGTAAAACTCTCGTTGGGACACGTCAGGATCACTGCATAAAGTTCCGGTGGCCCCACACTTGGAAGGATGTGGAGGCTCAGTAGAGGGTGCAGAGTATGTTTACCAGGATGCTGCCTCAGTTAAAGGGTGTGTACTATCACAAGAGGGGTAATAAAATAGTTGTTTTCACTGCAACTCCAGAGACTGAGAGGTGATCTGATGCAGGAAGATGGAGGGATTTGGACATGGTGTAGGTAGGAGGGATTAGTGGGTTTGGTTTACCAATGACGGACTGGGCCATATTTACTACTACTGACAGGCTTTTCCGTACAATGGCATTGATGCTTCCATATCAGGCCACGAGAAAACCAGTCAATATACTCTCTAACATACAACTGTGGAAATTTGTAAATGTTTCAGCTAACATGTCAAATTTTGTCAAGCTTCCAAGAAAGTATAGCGTTTTTGGTGACATTCAAAATCTACTCAAATTTCTATTGAAATATAGCCGCCGAAATACCTTCTTTACAACAGCATAAATATGTTGGGTCCAGGTTAGGTCCTCGGATATTTTCACACCCAGGAACTTACCTCCCTCATTTAATTTCTGATCCCTCCATGAGGATTGGCGTGTGTTATTCTCTCAACTATTTTCTGTCACCTGTCCTCATACCTGAACCCTTTTCAGTGCAACAGCACTCCAGAAAGCATGCTGTGGAATTCTTCCATGGGCAACAAAGTCAATAGTCTGAGATAACGGAGCTGCAAGCTGAATTCACTGTTCTTTGTTTCTTGTCAATTCACAGGAAAATATGTGCGAAAGTCTGAGATGCATATTCCCACATAGCTGTCCAGAACACAGCATGCAACCGTTTGGTAAGTAAAGATCTGTTAAGAGCTCGTAAGAACAATGCATTCCAGTCATCCACAACTCTCTGAGTCAAAAGCCTACATCTCATGTGCCCCTTGAACCCATGCCTTCTCACTCTAGATGCCTGCCCTTTGGTATTTGACATTTCAACCACGGGAAACAGATACTCCCTGTCTAATCTATCTGTCCCTCTTTTAATCTTATAAACTTTTATCTGATCCCGCCTCAGTCTCTGGTGTTCCAGAGAAAACATTTCAGCTTCCTTTCCAATTGTATCCAGTCTCAATTGTAAGCCAAGCTGATGCTAAGGAAATACACCTCCAGAAATATGATTTTGATTTCTGCAATGAGTATGTGTGTGTATGGCAAATATCCATCAGCATTTCCTGATGAATGATTCAGAGCACACGACTAATGATAAGAGGATGTTCATCATGACATTGGAGTTGTTTCCTTCTGTGTAATAAAGTACTTCAATTTGCTGCATCCGACTACCACTTCTGAGCTGTTATAATTTGAGAATGAAAAATGCTAAAAGTCCAAGTGCAACTATTATATTTATATTTTCTGCCAATTACACTACTGACAGTTAGGGCAGAAATAAATGTCTTCCTTCTCTGGCCGTGGTCAGGGCTTTCTTCACCATGTCAGTAGCTTCCTCTTGGGTTTCAGTGCAGTCCAGTACACATCCCACGTGGAGACTGAGGAGAAGCCTTACACTCAGATCTAGAATAATTCTTCATTGCTGTTTATGGAGCAGTTTGGTCTTACCAGTCAGAGTTGTTATCCCTTGGCTGAACGCCCAGACCCGTGGACCTCTCTTAGCCTGGCCTCTACTTATTGACCTATTTGGTACGGCTGATACTGCCGAGAGCCAAAGCGGAAGCCCCTGTCTCCAGACAACATAGAACTCGGGGTTATTGAGGCACAATGGCCTCCAAACCTAAAGCTTGTGGTCCTCTTTCAGGCCTTTATTTTTTGCTATCCCTTATTTTAAGCATTGACACAATTTAACATTCATCATAAACCACTTCCTCCTGTATCCAAACCTTTATGAATCAGGTTTTCTATCCGATTCAATGTTAAATGTTTATTTTATAACATTTTTATGGCTCCAAGCTTTCAGTAACAAATGAATATTGCTGACCTTGTATTGTAGATTGGGAATTGCACAGAGGGTTAGGATCACCTAAAGTCTGGATGGTGACAATCTTCAATCTTCCACGACTCTTCAGTCAGTGATAAATGGATGCTTTAGTTGTGTCAAAATAATTCGTCATCGGCTAAGCACTATCTCTGAGCTTAGTCTATTTATTTACTCGTTGAATAATTCACGTCTTCCTGTTGGAATTCTTTGAGGAGAATACAAGTAGGATAGATAAATGGGATGCAGCGGATTTTGTTTATCTGGACGTCAGGAAGGCCTTTGACAAGTTACCACACAGATGGCTGATTACAAAAGTAAGAGCCCATGATATTACTAGAATGTTATTAACATGGTCAGGTCATTGGCTGATTGGTAAGAGGCAGCAATTGGGAATAAAATGCTCCTTTTCCGGTTACCTGCCAGTGGCCAGTGGTGTTCCACAGTGGTCGGTGTTGGGATCACTTCTTTTTTTTTGCTGTATATAATGACTTATATGATAGAATAGATGGCTGTGTTGCCAAGTTTCAGATGTTAGAAAGATTCGTGGAAGGGCATGTAGTGTTGAGGAAACAGGTAGAATAGGAACATACAGAACGTAGAATTGCAACAGCACAATACAGGCTTCTTGGTCCACAAAGCTGTGTCAAATATGTCCTTTCTTTAGAACTTTTGCATTATGCCGATGACCTTTTGCTTTAAATTTCTAATGTTAAGACTTCATTACCTTTCGTACTTCCTTCATTCTCCTGTTTTTGCCAGTTTTCAGGACATAAAATAAATTTTCATAAGAATGAAAATTTTCCTTTGAATAATTTGGTATCAATTAATAGCAACCTTACTTTTAAAATTGTAAGAAATCAATGTAAACACAAGGAAATCTGCAGATGCTGCTAATTCGAGAAACACACACAAGATGAAGGTGGAACGCAGCAGGCCAGGCAGCATGTATAGAAAGAAGCATTGTCGATGTTTCGGGCCGAGACCATTCGTCAGGACTAACTGAAAGAAAAGATAGAGATTTGAAAATAGGAGGTGGAGGGGGAAATGCAAAAATATAAGAAAAGACCTGAGCGCGTGGGTTGAAGCAAAAAGCTAGAGAGTTGATTGGCAAAAGGGATACAGGGCTGGAGAAGGGAAAGGAACATGGGACGGGAGGCCTAGGGAGAAAGAAAGGTGGAGAGGAACACCAGAGTGAGATGGAGAACAGGCAGCGTGATGGACAGAGAGAGAACAAAATGTGGCGGGGGGGGGGGGGAAATAACTAAATCAGGGCTAGGGTAAGAAGGCGAGGGGCATTAACGAAAGTTAGAGAAGTCAATGTTCATGCCATCAGGTTGGATGCTGCCCAGACGGTATATAGAAAAAGGAAGACATCTCCTTCGTCCTGGAATGAAAAGCCTCATCCCAAGAGCAGATGCGGCGGAGACGCAGGAATTGCGAAGAGGGGATGACATTTTTGCAAGAGACATAGTGGGAATACAAATAGTCCAGGTAGCTGTGAGATTCAGTCGGCTTATAGAAGATATGTGTAGATAAGCCGTCTCCAGAGATGGAGACAGGTAGATCAAGAAAGGGGAGGGAGGTGTCGGAAATGGACCAGGTAAATTTGAGAACAGGATGGAAGTTGGAGGGAAAGTTAATGAAATCAACGTGTTCAGCATGCGTGCAGAAAACAGCACCAATGCAGTCGTCGATGTAGCGAAGGAAAAGAGGGGGGCAGATACTCGTATAGGCTTGGAACATGGACTGCTCCACAAAGCCAACAGAAAGGCTGACGTAGATGGGACCCATGCGGGTGCCCCTGGCTGCACCTTTGGTATGGAGGAAGTGGGAGGAGCCAAAGGACAAATTATTGAAAGTGAGAACGAATTCCTCTAGACGGAGGTGAGTGGTGATAGACGGGAATTGGTTTGGTCTGGAATCCAAAAATAATCGGAGAGCTTTAAGACCTTCTTGGTGGGGGATGGAGGTATATAGGGACTGCACATCTATGGCGAAAATAAAGCAGTGGGGGGCAATAGAACTAAAAATCACCGAAAAAATTCAGAACATGAGAAGTGTCACGAACATAGGTGGGAAGGGATTGAACAAGGTTGGATAAAACAGTGTCAGGATACGCAGAAATGAGTCCGGTCGGGCAGAAGCAAGCTGAGACAATAGGTCTACCTGGACAGGCAGGTTTGTGCATCTTGTGCAGGAGGCTGAGACGGGAAGTACGGGGTGTGGGAACTATGAGATTGGTGGCAGGGGATGGGAGCTCCCCTGAGCTGACAAGGTTGGTGATGGTTTGGGAGACAGTGGCCTGGTGCTCCTTAGTAGGGTCATGATCGAGGTGTAAGTAAGAGGAGGTATCAGTGAGTTGTCGCTGTGCCTCGGCCATGTAGAAGTCAGTACACAAGGCCACGACAGCGCCCCCTTATCAGCGGGTTTGATACTGAGTTTGGGGTTGGAGCGGAGAGCAGAGCTTTCGGAAGAAGTGAGGTTGGAAGTGGAACAAGTGGAAGTCCAGATGGTTGATGTTCCGTCAGCAGCTAGCAATAAAGAGATCCAGAGCAGGCAGAAGACCAGAGCGGGGTGTTGATGAAGAGGAGTTTGGTTGAAGACGGGTCATCGGTGGGGGTGGGAGTCCTTGCCGAAGAATTAGGCTCGTAGACGGAGCCGGCGGAAGAAAAGTTCAGCATCATGGCGTACGTCGAACTCGCTGAGGTGTGGGCGAAGGAGCACAAAGATGAGGTCTTTACTGAGGACAGAGCACTCTGCCTCAGGGAGTTGAATGTCGGAGGGGATGGTAAATTCCCGGCACGATTGAGAGATAAGATCACAGGGGAGAGGCTGGTGAAGTCGGTGGAGAGGGGAGGATTAGGGTGAGAGGAAGGTGGAGCCTCTGAGGGTCCAGGAGCTGACGATGGGATTGAGGGAGAGGAGAATGCAGAGTGGTGCTTGGGGAAGGTCAGACAGGAGTCACAACCGCTGCACGTGAAGACCCGGCCTGGTGTTCAAGGCTGGAGTCGCAGTTGGGGTCTGCGCAATTGCGTTGAAGGTGTCCATGGTCGTTGGAACTGGCATTGATGATGCTGGAGTCCGGGTTTTGAATATGCCCTGGGTTGCTGTGGCAGCCGAGATCGACGGCGGGGCCATTCCATGGTCTTTGGAACCAGCATTGATGGTGCTGGAGTCCGGATTTTGAATATGCCCTGGGTTGCTGTGGCAGCCGAGATCGACGGGGGGCCATTACATGGTCTTTTGAACCAGTATTGATGGTGCTGGAGTCCGGGTATGAGAGAGTGTGAGATGTTTGAGAGAGCCATGGTTTTCAAGGGACATTGGAAGATTATTTCGAAAAAGAGAAAGATCTATAATAAATATAGGCAGCATGGTGTAAATGACGTGTTTGAGGAATATAAAGAATATAAATAAATTTTCTTAAGGAAGAAAATAGAAACGCTAAAAGAAGATACGAGGTTGCTTTGGCAAGTATGGTGAAAATAAATCCTAAAGGTTTCTACAGTTATATCAATAGCAAAAGGATAGTAAGGGAGAAAATTGGTCCCTTAGAGAATCAGAGTGGACAGCTATATGTGGAGCCAAAAGAGATGGGGTCGATTTTGAACAATTTATTTTCTTCGGTATTCAATAAGGAGAAGTAAATTGTATCGTGTAAGATAAGGGAAACAAGTATGGTAGTTGTGGAAACTATGATGAGTAAAAAAGAGGAAGTACTGGCGCTTTTAACGAATATAAAATGGCAAAAGCCTTTGGGTCCTGACAGGATTTTCCCTTGGACCTTGAGGGAAGTTAGTGTAGATACAGCTAGGGCTGTGACAGAAATAGATCAAATGTCATTAGAGACGGTCATCCCTACTTCGAGACACACCGCTAATTCTGCGACACCTCTGGTGCCTGACTGCATCGGTCTCGACCATTGCTCTGGATTCATCAGCTGCGTGGAGAGCATTCACCCCTGCATGGGCAACAGCTTGCTTTATGTATCGTACTACCCTGACTTGCATATTGACTTTCATCCGCGAAGGTACAATATCCATGGTCGAACCTGACGAGCGGAGGGCCATCAACAGCATGTCTGACTATGGCCCCCTCTCCTGCTGCGATGAGGCCAAGTATATGTTGAATGAGCAACGACTCATATTCCGATTGTGTAGCCTCCAATCTCGACGGCATGAACATTGATTTCTTCAAATTCAAGAAATGAATATCCTGTGCTTCTTCCGCCCACTCCACCTCAGCGTTCCTTCGGATCCCCCCGCCCCATTCTGGTGGCTTTTTACTCCTTCACTTCCCCTCACGCACCGCCATGACCTCCTCATCAATTCTGTCTGGCTCTCCATCTCTTTTGTGTAATCCCGTGGTCCTGCGTCTCTCCTGTTAGATTCCTTTCTCTTCATCTCTTTGCCTTTTCTGCCTGTCACTCAGCTCTTCACATAATCGTTCCTCCAGAAACCAGACCCCTCCCGCACTCACTTGTCCTTCTACTCCTCCCCCATCACCTAATTCTGGCTTTTGTCTCTTTCTCTTTAATCAGAATGAAGGTTCCCAGCCCGAGCTGTCGACTGGTTGCTGAGTTCCTCCAACATTCTCTGTGTGTTTGCTTCTGTTTGTTTATTGATTAAAATAATCAGACTGGTTCAGTGGAAGAGGAATTTGTGGAATGGTCAGAGACAGTTTCATACAGTAGTTTATTTACCCAGGAACATGCCATTTCAGTTGTAATCTGTGTAAAGAGGTGGTATTACAGAGAGTTCTTGCGGTGAAGGATCCTGAATATGAGCAGTGGCAGATGTTTAAGGAGAAGGTTCGTTAGAGCCGACATTTATCCCGATCAGACAGAGGAATCACAGGGAGCAAACAACAGTCTGTGGTTAAAAGAGTTCAAGGTAAATATTAACTCAGAGAACAAACAAAGAGGCAACGACAGGGTGGACAAAACAGTCGGGATTTTTCCAGTAACTCATGATGAGACAAAAGATAAAAATATCAAGGAAAAACAGATTAGTTAACTCAATAATTTCCATTAGTGTTTTCAGTGGGGACACAGCAAACATCCTACAGATATCTAACGGTGACATTTCAATGCTGTGCCATAATGTGTAGCAATCACCATCAGGGGTGATAAACTAATGGGACTAAAAGCAAAAATATCCAGTTCCCAACGACCTGCACCAGACGGTTTCACAGGAAGGCTGGAGAGAAAGTAGAGACATTGGAATCTGTCAAAAATCACTGTTACAGAAAGGTCCCAGTGGAGCTGAAAACCATTGCTGAAGGGTGGAAGAGAAAGGAAAACAAAGTAGGTAACTGTACTGGAGTCTATAATCTGTGAAGAAATGACAAGTCATTTAGAAAAGTTTAATGTCATTGAACTAAACCAAGAGGGTTTACAGTCAGATTCACACAGCACAGAAACAAGTCTTCAGCTCAAATGGTCCACACTGACCAAAATTCCCATCTGAGCTTCTGGTCTGTAACCGCCTCACAACGATATTATGAACAATGTTATACTCCGTCCTTGTCCCATTTCCCACCTTCTGACCCATATCCTTCAAAACCTTTCCTTCCCATTAGCCTGTCCGAGTACTGCTTCGATGTACCTCATTCAACCACTCCCCCAGTAGCTCATTCCATTTGCTGTCCAGCCTGTGCTTGGAAATGTTGCCCTTCAGGTTCCTATTAGATCTCCTCTTACACCAATGCCTTCCGGTTCCTGATTCCCCAACACTGGCAGAAAGACTGTTTTATTCGACCCACACTGCAATACACCTCTGCAATACCAGCACTCATTCTCTGACATTCCAGGGAAAATTGTCCAAAACACCTTTCACAATTCAGTCCTTTGAGATCCAGTCACATCCCAGTAAATCTCCTCTGCACTCTTTCCAGCTGATTGGTGTCTGTCATACAGCAGGGCGACCTGAACTAAACACTATTTGCAAAATACGGCGAAACCAACGTGGTGTACATCTGCACCATTTCTTCCCAGCTTCTATATTCGGTGCCCTGACTGAAGGACAGTGTTCCAAACCCCTCTTCACCACCCTGTCCATCTGGAACCTGGTCTTGGACCCTGTAACCTGGGTTACTGAATATTAAAACAACACACAGAAAATGCCGGTGGAACACAGCAGGCCAGGCAGCATCTATTAGGAGAAGCACTGTCGACGTTTCGGGCCGAGACTCTTCACCCCACACTCAGGTTGGAGGAATAACACCTTTTATACCAGCTGGTTAGCCTCCAACCTGATGGCATGAACATTGACTTCTCTAACTTCCGTTAATGCACCTTCTTACCCCATCCCTGACATATTTAGTTTTTTTCCCCTTTTTCCCTTTATTTTTTCTTTCTCTCTCTGCGCATCACCCTGCCTGTTCTCCATCTCCCTCTGGTGCTCCCCTCCCCTTTTCTTTCTCACTCGGCATCCCGTCCCATGATCCTTTCCCTTCTCGAGCTCTGTAATCCTTTTACCAATCACCTCTCTGGCTCTCAGCTTCACCCCACCCCCTCCGGTCTTCTCCTGACATTTTGCATTCCCCCCCACTTTCAAATCTCTTACTATCTTTCCGTTCAGTTAGTCCTGACGAAGGGTCTCGGCCCGAAACTTCGACAGCCCTTCTCCCTATAGATGCTGCCTCGCCTGTTGCGTTCCACCAGCATTCTGTGTGATACCAGAGTTTTGAGACTTTATAGGGGAAGTTGGAGAAGTGTGTCTTTGTACTTTCAGGGGCATTTACCACATGTAAGGCAAGTGCACAAGACAAGAGCTCTGTGCTGGAAAGGAAGTGTGTTAATATTGATTGAAGTCAGGTTATCATACTGAGACAGAATAACGTGTAAGGAGGATATAATTGGTGGAGTTTTCCAGGGACCAGTTCTGGATCATCAATGACTTATTGATATTAATGACCCGATGGAAGGGCAGAATGTGCCGAATCCACGGTGTCAATGATTGGGAGCGTGATGAGGGGACGTGTTGTGATTGAACATTTGGTCTCTCCAACAAGACAGGAGGAAGTTGGTGAGAAGAATACTTGGTAAATGAAGCTTAATGTGGTAAAGTGTGATGGCATGCAGAGAAGCAGGAGGAAACAAAAGTCAGACAATTATTTATGTAGAGATAAATTGTCAATGAGAGAAATAGAGAGGCGGCAATGTGTTCTCCTGCACAACAAAGTAGAGATGGGTGTAGTGAGTGGTTCATAAAAACATATATGACCAAGGTTCAGAGGTGAATGGTTCATTGATATTTATTGCTGTAGAGAAATAGAGAGGTTTTGTTACAGTGTCAGACAAATGCACAATGATGGATTTTGCAAAGTTAAAGCAGGTTAAGACACAGACAGAGAATAATAGGTTCCTGAGGATTGTTGACGAAAAGAAAGACTTGGGGTACAGGTACATAATTTCATGAAGGTGCCAACACAGGTAGACAAGGTTGTGAAGAAGGTGCACGTCATGCTTGCCTTCATCGGCAAAAGGCTTTGGGAGGAGCTGGGATATCATATTACAGTTGTACAAATCAATAATGAAACCACACCAGGAGTACCCTGTGCAGTTCTGGTCACCACGAGAGGAAGGATGTGGTTCAGCTGAAACGATGCAAAAATGATTCACAGGAATGTTACATGGACCACGGGATCCAGTTACAAGGAAAGATCATACTGACTTGGACTGTTTTCCACGAAGTGAAGGAGGCTGACAGGTGAAATGGTAGAACTTTATAAAACTAAGAGAGGCGTAGACAAGCAGAATCACTTACCCAGGGTGCAAGTATCAAATATGACAAGGTGCAGCTTTAAAATGCCAGGGTGAGTACTTAAAGGTGGGCATTAGTGGAGGTAAGATTAGTGTCTCCGTAAAAAGGGAGGGTGGGGAATAAATCAATCAGGGATGGGCTAAGAAAGGGAGGGAGGTTATTAACGGGTTAGAGAAATCAATGTTCATTCCATCAGGTTGGAGGCTACCCAGACGGAATATGCGGTGTTGTTCCTCTAACCTGAGTGTGGCTTCATCGTGCCAGTAGAGGAGTCGTGGATAGACATATCAGAATGGGAATGGGACGCGGAATTAAAATATGGGGCCACTAGGAGGTGCTGCTTTCTCTGGCTTTTCATGTCTATCCACGGTCCCAGAACAGGAACACTGCAATCCAGGAACGTTGCTCAGTCTCCTTCATCCTTCAACGCTGGCAGATGGTATCTATTTGGTACTACATATGCCGAATTGTAATAACCCCTTGACAGCGTTTGTTCAGCCTGCCAGCCGAATCTGTAACTGCCATCAGCAGAAGTTGTGATATTACTGGTGACATAGCTATTGTCCGTACAGTTAGCTGAATCTGATCCCATTACCCCGTAGTTGCAATAACGGACTTCACACTCATTCTCGTGAAGTTGTTTCAGAGATTAGGATTCGTGCAGTCCATTATAAGAAATTTAATGTCAGCGTTCAAAACAGTTCCATTGGCAAGAGTAATTTCTCTGGGCAGTTCAGACCAGTGCTCCCTTCACAGATCTAACATTGCTACTAAAGTAAAACACAGACTCAATCTTGCCCAAACCTCAGCACCTGCAACTGGCTTTCGCACGGTGCTGACACCGATCGAAGCTTGTGTCTTCCTTGCTCTCAGCAAAGGATCGGCTATCTCGCCTCGGTTCAGCCACATCGAATTGTCTTCAATTCCAAAAGGAAGTTACAGACTATAACGTACGATGGTCTACACACACAAATTGCTTGAAGAACTCAGCAGGCCAGATAGCATTAACAGAAGAAGTACTTTTTTTTCCAAAGATGCTGCCTGACCTGCGAAGCTCCTCCAGCATTTTGAGTTTGTTGCTCGAATTTCCAGCAGCTGTAGATTTCCTCTTGTTTGCCAATTGCGATGATCATTTGTCAGAAAACGTGTGGTGAAAAAACAGCGCAGAACCTCAGGATACTGACCACCACCCCTTTCTAGTGAAGATGCAAACTATCCCTTTGGTATCGATCACCCCTGCACAGATGAAGTCCCAGTGATTGAGTGAATGCAAGTCGGCTTTTTCCATGGGGGTTGGGAGGTACAACAACCAGAGGGCATGAGTTAAGGATGATGGGTGAAAGTTTAAGGAGAACAGGAAAGGAAAATTCTTCACTCAGACGGTTGTGAGAGTGTTGGAACGAGCTGCCAGAATGAGTGTTGCATGCAAATTTGATTTCAATATTTAATAGAAGTTCGGATAGATGCGTGCGAACGATCCCTGCGAAAAGAAGAGAGGGGTAGAGAGGGAACGATGTCCTTAGTGGTGGGGTCCTGTTGAAGGTGGCGGAAGTTGCGTAGGATAATATGCTGGTTCCGGAGGCTGGTGTGGTGGTCTGGTGGGGTCAGCAACCCATTGTGCTTTCCCCTTAGATTCCTTTTTCTCCTCTCCTGCCTAACCCCGCCCTGCTTCCCCTCCCCACCCTTGATCTTTCCTCTGATTCGTTTTCCGCCATCTTCTTCATAGGGCCCCTGCCCCCTGCTTCTTTAGACCTGACGAAGGTTCTCGACCAGAAACGTTGACTGCTTTTTTCAACTGATGCTGCCGGCCCTGCTGAGCTCATCCAGCTTTTTTGTACGTCCGGTAAATGGTTGACTCGTGCATCAGTCTTTACATTAATTCTTACTCATAGACTCAACTCACATCGGTAAAGGCATATTTTTTTGAGGTTTGCAAAATGGCTTTGTGTGGGTGAGATTATAGTTTACAAACCTGATCACATTGTTTATGAAAAATGGTTGATTGATGAAGCCCGGGGTGGATATTGTATTAGTCGAATTTGAAAAGCTTTCAACAAGGCCTCTCATGGTGGTTCGGAGGGAGATTCCCTCTGTGTCTGACCCCGGGAGTGTGCGATGGGACGGTGTGGAGGGAGATTCACTCTGTGTCTGATCCCGGGAGTGTGTGATGGGGCGGTGAGAAGGGAGATTCACTCTGTGTCTGACCCCGGGAGTGTGTGATGGGACGGAGTGGAGGGAGATTCACTCTGTGTCTGACACCGGGAGTGTCTGATGGGACGGGGTGGAGGGAGATTCACTCTGTGTGTGATACCGGGAGGGTGTGATGGGACGGGCTGGAGGGAGATTCACTCTGTGTCTGACACCGGGAGGGTGTGATGGGACGGTGTAGAGGGAGATTCACTCTGTGTCTGATCCCGGGAGTGTGTGATGGGACGGAGTGGAGGGAGATTCACTCTGTGTCTGACCCCGGGAGTGTGTGATGGGACGGTGTGGAGGGAGATTCACTCTGTGTGTGACACCGGGAGGGTGTGATGGGACGGGCTGGAGGGAAATTCACTCTGTGTCTGACACCGGGAGGGTGTGATGGGACGGTATAGAGGGAGATTCACTCTGTGTCTGATCCCGGGAGAGTGTGATGGGACGGTGTGGAGGGAGATTCACTCTGTTTCTGACCCCGGGAGTGTGTGATGGGACGGTGTGGAGGGAGATTCACTCTGTCTGTGACACCGGGAGGGTGTGATGGGACGGGCTGGAGGGAGATTCACTCTGTGTGTGACACCGGGAGGGTGTGATGGGACGGGCTGGAGGGAGATTCACTCTGTGTCTGACCCCGGGAGTGTGTGTTGGGACGGTGTGGAGGGAGATTCCCTCTATGTCTGACCCCGGGAATGTGTGCTGGGATGGTGTGGAGGGAGATTCACTCTGTGTCTGACCCCGGGATTGTGTGCTGGGATGGTGTGGAGGGAGATTCACTCTGTGTCTGACACCGGGAGGGTGTGATGGGACGGTGTGGAGGGAGATTCACTCCGTGTCTGACCCCGGGAGATTGTGATAGGACGGTGTGGAGGGAGATTTACTCTGTGCCTGGCCCCGGGAGTGTGTGATGGGATGGTATGGATCGAGATTCACACTGTGTCTGACCTCGGGATTGTGTGATGGGACGGTGTGGAGGGAGATTCAATCTGTGTCTCACACCGGGAGTGTGCGATGGGACGGTGTGGAGGGAGATTCAGTCTGTGTCTGAACCCGGGAGTATGTGATGGGACGGTGTGGCGGGAAATTCACTTTGTGTCTGAAACCGGTAGTGTGTGATGGGACGGTGTGGAGGGAGATTTATTCCGTGACTGACCACGAGAGTGTGTGATGGAACGGGGTGGAGGGAGATTCACTCAGCGTCTGACCCCGGGAGTGTGTGATGGGACGGTGTGGAGCGAAATTCACTCCGTGTCTGACCCCTGGAGTGTGTGATGGGACGGTGAGGAGGGAGATTCACTTTGTGTCTGACCCCGGGCGTGTGTGATGAGACGGTGTGGAGGGAGATTCACTCTGTGTCTGACCCCGGGAGTGTGTGATGGGACGGTGTGGAGGGAAATTCACTTTGTGTCTGACACCGGGATTGTGTGATGGGACGGGGTGGAGGGAGATTCACTCTGAGTCTGGCCCCGGGAGTGTGTGATGGGACGGTGTGGAGGGGTTAAAGATTCAATGACTGACTCCCAGACGGGCAGAGGGAGAATCACTGTTCCTTGTTCCTGAATTCCAGAGCATTCTGGTTCCAAGGACTGGATCAGAAATGAAGACCGGGGAGGGGGGGGGGGGGTACGTCACGTGATGACGTAGGCTCGGGACGCTGGAACCCAGCCCTCCCGTAAAAAAGTTAATAAATTAATGTTTAAGTGAAGAAAAGTTAATTAATACTTTTTTAAGGATACTTATAAATTACTTTGGATTGTTTTAAGCTATGCCTCATAAACAGAGGACGAAGAAAACTGCTACCGCGAAGACCGCTCATGTTGGAACAGAATCAAGGCCTACTTCTACTGAAGAACCGCGGACTCAGGTACAACACACCACCGGTGAAACAGAAAAGGTGACTGCGGCAGCATCGGCCATTTCTAAAGGAAAAGATCAACGAGAACTGCGCAAGCGTAAAGGAACGAGCATGCGCAAAAGAGAGCAACCAGAACTACAAAACCCAGCAACGACTGAAACCGACAGTGAATTGAGTCTGAGAGAGAGGCGGACTCTCTGGAAAAATCAGACGAAGATGGAGAAGAAGAAGAAGAAGATGAAAGTTCCTCTGAAAATACAAAAAAGATTTTGAGGCAAATAATGCATAAATTAAATGCATTAAAAGTAATTAAAAGTAACCAAAAAGTAATTAAAGAAAACAATAACAAATATGGAGGCTATGTTTGATAAAATGACAAAGAAACAGGAAAAATTGGAAAAGAAAATTACAGATTTGGACGTCAAAATGGAAGAAATAGATGGAAGAATGAAGAAGATGGAAGATGATAATGATGCCTGGACATCAGAAAGAAAACAACTCGTGGGAAAAATTGATAAGCTTGAAAATTTTAGTAGACGCAACAATATTAAAATTGTTGGACTTAAAGAAGGTACCGAAGGAGAAGACCCAATAATTTTTTTTCAAAAATGGATTCCTGAGAAATTGGAAATGGGAGAAGAAACTTTAATTGAGATTGAAAGGGTGCACAGAGCCTTAAGACCAAGATCTCAAGATGATCAAAATCCGCGATCAATTTTGATAAGATGTTTAAGATACCAGGATAAAGAAAAGATTTTGAGGGCGGCTGCCCAGGGTGCTAAAAGAAGAAAAGGTCCGTTGATGATAGCAGAGAAACCAGTTCTTTTTTATCCTGATATAAGTTATAACCTTTTGAAGAGAAAGAAAGAATTTAATCCAGCTAAAAATGTTTTATGTGAAAAAGGTTATAAGTTTTTAAGTTTTTAACCCAGCAACACTGATAAATTTTTTGGAGGAAGGAAAAAGATTTTTTTCTGATTATCAAGATGCGGAGGTGTTTGCACAAAAACTTCCAGCTCTTCGTTAATTAAACGTAGCGATTTCTAAATGTAATGGTTAAAGACGAAGGCAAAGAAAGCAAATGGAACTGATGGACATTTAAGGACGATATAAGGGAGAAAAGTAAAATTTTAGAAATATTAATTGAGAATAGTATGTTTTTTTATATATACTTTTTATGTTGCGGGGGGCTGCGGAGCTTTGAATCGGTTACTACGGGATTCACGTGTGTAATCACGGCGATTGCCATGACCCGTACAATAGAGGGGGGTAATGTTGTGTTTTTTTTCTTTCACAACATTAGTAAGGGGGTATTTTGTTTTTTTCTTTATTTTCTATTTTTCTTCTATTGTTTTGCCTGGATGATTGGTGGGGACACACATAGCAACAAGGTGACTTCTAAAAAGATTTCCCAGGATGCAATGAAAGTTGAAAGATTAGGTATTATTATAGATTGGAGTGACATAAATAAAAATAATGACTAATTTATTGATTTTTTTAAGTTTTAATGTTAGTGGGCTTAATGGACCAATAAAAAGAAAAAGAATTTTAACATATAATAAAAAAATGAAATTAGATATAGCTTTCTTACAATAAACTCATTTAATGGATATAGAACATCAGAAATTAAAAAGAGACTGGGTTGGAAATGTTATTGCAGTTTCACTTAACTCAAAGGCAAGAGGAGTAGCAATTTTGGTTAATAAAAAATTACCAATTAAAATACAAAATATATTAATTGATTCGGCCGGAAGATATTTAATTATACATTGTCAATTTTTTTCAGAACTATGGACTCTTATGAATATTTATGCACCAAATGAAAATGATGTAAAATTTATATAGGAGGTCTTTTTGAATTTGGCTAATGCACATGATAAAATATTAATAGGTGGAGATTTTAATATTTTGTCTAGATCCAGTTTTAGATACATCAACAAAGGCTATTACAAAATCAAAAATAGCAAAATTAACTCTATCATTGATGAAAGATTTAAATTTGATTGATATATGGAGAAGAATCAATCCAAAAGAAAGGGATTATTCATTTTATTCAAATAGACATAAAACATATTCAAGGATAGATTTTTTCCTATTATCAACAAATACTCAAGATAGAGTGAAAAATGTGGAATATAAAGCAAGAATATTGTCTGATCACTCTATTTAATAATGACAATGATAATGATATATAAAGAGGAATCAATTTATAGATGGAGATTTAATTCAATTCTACTAAAACGTCAAGATTTTTGTGATTTTATGAAAAAGCAGATTCAGTTCTTTTTAGATACAAATTTACATTCAGTTGATGATAAATTTATATTGAGGGAAGCAATGATAGCATATTTGAGAGGCCAGATAATAAGTTATACTTCTAAAATTAAGAAGGAATATATGATAGAAATAGATCAATTGGAAAAAGAGATTATAAAATTAGAAAAAGAATCTCAAAGAAATATGACAGAAGAAAAACGAAGGCAACTTATTAATAAGAAGTTAAAACATAATACACTCCAGACATATCGAACAGAAAAAAGCAATTATGAGAACTAAACAGAGATATTATGAACTAGGTGAATTTCTTGCATGGCAGTTAAAAACAGATCAGATTTCTAAAACAATAAATGCAATTCGAACAAAAGTGAATGAAATTACTTATAAACCTCTAGAAATTAATGAGGCTTTTAAGAATTTTTATTCTGAGTTGTATAAATCAGAATCAAAGAATGATGACGTTAAGATAGAAGAATTTTTATCACAAATAACTCTTCCAAAATTAAATACAGAAGAACAGAAGGGATTAGGTATGCCTTTTACATTGAAGGAAGTTGCAGAAGCTTTGGGATCACTTCAAAGTAATAAATCTCCAGGAGAAGATGGTTTTCCACTTGAATTTTATAAAAACGTTTAAAGATTTATTAATTCCTCCTTTTATGGAGTTAATATATCAAGCGGAAAGAACGCATAAACTTCCAGAATCTTTTTCAACAGCTATTTTAATAGTATTGCCAAAAAAAGATAGAGACCTATTAAAACCAACATCATATAGACCTATTTATTTATTAAACACCGATTATAAAATAACAGCAAAAATCTTATCTAATAGATTATCTAAATGCTTGCCAAAATTAGTGCATATGGATCAAACAGGATTTATCAAAAATAGACAATCGGCAGATAATGTAATTCGGTTATTTAGTATAATCCATCTAGCACAAAAGAGGGAGGAAATGAGTGTGGCAGTTGCTTTAGATGCAGAAAAAGCATTTGAAAGATTGGAATGGGATTTTTTATTTAGGGTATTGGAAAAATATGGACTAGGAACATCATTTATAAAATGGATTAAAACCTTAAATACTAATCCCAAAGCTAAAGTAGTGACAAATGGTCAAATTTCAACATCATTTCAGTTAACAAGATCAACTAGGCAAGGTTGCCCACTATCACCTGCTTTATTTGTGTTGGCAATAGAACCACTAGCTGAATTAATCAGAATGGACCCAGATATTAAGGGTTTCAGGGTTAATCAGGAAGAATACAAGATTAACTTATTTGCTGATGATGTTCTACTTTATTTAACAGATCCATTACATTCACTACGCAAATTATCTTATAGACTAGAAGAATATGGGAAAATATCGGGTTATAAAATAAATTGGGATAAAAGTGAAATTTTACCTCTTACTAAAGGAGATTATAATCAATGTCGATTAATAACTCAATTTAGATAGCCAGCAAATGGTATAAAATATTTAGGTATAAGAGTTGATAATGATATAAAAAACTTATACAAATTAAATTATTTACCACTTTTGAAAAAAATTCAGGAAGATCTTGAAAAATGGATGGCATTACCAATAACATTAGTAGGTAGAGTAAATACTATAAAAATGAATATATTCCCTAGATTACAATATTTATTTCAATCATTACCAATACAATTACCCCAGAAATTTTTTCAAGAGTTAAAGAAATATGTGAGGAAATTCCTCTGGAAAGGTAAGATGTCAAGAATATCGTTGGAAAAATTGACATGGAAATTTGATCCAGGAGGATTACAACTTCCAAATTTTAGGAATTATTATAAAGCAAATCAACTTAGATTTATTGCATCTTTTTTCGAGAAAGATAAACCGGCATGGATTAGAATAGAATTAGATAAAATAGGAGAAAACGTACCAGGAGATTTTATATACAAATGGGAATCTAAATGGATACGGGCAAAGAAAGAATCTCCTATATTAAAACATTTGATTGATTTATGGAATAAGATAAATGTTGATGATGAGACAAAAAAATCTTTATTAGCAAAGAGATCTTTAATTCAAAATAGACTTATTCCTTTCACAATGGACAATCAACTTTTATATAATTGGATTCAAAATGGGATTAGATATATAGGGAATTGTTTTGAAGGAGGTATATTAATGTCATTTGATCAATTAAAGAATAAATATAAAATATCAAATAACACTTTATTTTGTTACTTTCAATTAAGGGCTTATTTAAGAGAAAAATTAGGTCAAACAATGTTATTGCCGAAATCTAATGAAATAGAAATTTTAATTCAAAAAGGAAATATTAAAAAAATTATATCTAGTATGTATAATTTGATTCAAAGACAGGTATTTAAACAAGGAGTCCATAAGTCAAGACAAAATGGGAAAGTGATTTGAATATTAAAATTGAAGAAACAAATTGGTCAAGACTGTGTCTTGATAGTATGACAAATACAATAAATGTTCGGTTAAGATTAGCGCAGTATAATTTTCTACATCAATTATATATTACACCACAAAAAATAAAAAAAAATAAATCCAAATTTATCGGATCAGTGTTTCCGATGTAACCAGGAAACTGGTACTTTTTTACATTCGACATGGTCTTGCTCTAAAATTCAACCTTTTTGGACAAATTTAAGACTTTTACTGGAACAAATTACAGGAACACCATTTCCTCATAATCCAATATTATTTTTACTAGGTGATATTGAAGGGATAAAACCGAAACTCAAACTAAATAAGTATCAGAAAGAATTTATAAAAATTGCACTGGCAATAGCCAAAAAAGCTATTGCAGTTACTTGGAAATCGGATACACATTTAAGTATAGTCTCTTGGAAGAAAGAAATCTATGGTTGTATTCCATTAGAAAAAAATACTTATAATTTAAGAGATAAATATGAAACATTTCTGAAAATTTGGAGCCCTTATTTACAAAAGACATGATTAAATATATAGATGCTCTGAAGATGAAACAATTGCTTATTAGGGGAAAGAAATAAATATACATATTAAAGTTATTACGAAATCCATGGAGCATGTGGAGATCTTCCAACAACAAGGCATTCTTTCTTTCTTTCTTTTTTTTTCTATAGGGCAGTTAGGGGGGAGGGGTTAAGTGGAGGGGGTAAGGGTTATATACATTGTTTTTTCATACTTTACTTTGTAACCATTTAAAAATGCAATAAAAAAAGTTTTAAAAAAAAGAAATGAAGACCGGCTTTATTACATATCCACGTTTGAAAGATCCTACACTGAGGCCCGATCTGCATTGCTGCAACTCTAAATCGAATCTACTTGAAATCAGTTCAAGCCAGGAAGAGGTATTTGTCAGATAAACTGAAGAGCAGTATATATATATAGATAGATAGCTAGATAGATAAATAGATAGATAGATAGATAGATAGATAGATAGATAGATAGATAGATAGATAGATAGATAGATAGATAGATAGATAGATAGATAGATAGATAGAGAGAGAGAGAGAGAGAGAGAGAGAGAGAGAGAGAGAGAGAGAGAGAGAGAGAGAGACAGAGCTCCCTCGATACGGTCTCATCACACACTCCGGGGCTCAGAGTCAGAGTTAGGCTCCAGCATCACCGTCCCAACTCACACTCCCTTGATCAGACACAAAGTGAAGCTCACTCCACACCGTCGCATCACACACTCCCCGGTTCAGACACAGAGTGAGTCTCCCTCCAGTACGTCCCATTACACACTCCCGAGGTCAGACACAGAGTGGTCTCCCTTCCATACCATCTCATCACACACTCCCGGTGTCAGACACAGAGTGATCTCCCAACACACCGTCCCATCACACACTCCCGTGGTCAGACACAGAGTGATCTCCCATCCATACCGTCTCATCACACACTCCCGGTGTCAGATACAGAGTGATCTCCCACCACACCGTCCCATCACACACTCCCGGGGTCAGGCACAGAGTGAATCTCCCTCCACACCGTCGCATTACACACTCCCCGGTACAGACACAGAGTGAGGCTCCCTGCATCTTGCCATCACATTCTACTGGTGTGAGATACAGAGTTCCTTCCACACCATCCCTTCGCGCTCTCCCTTTGTCAGACGTAACGTGACGCTCCTTAAATTCAAACTTTAATGATAGTAATTTATTTTCACAGAATTTTGTTGAGAAATCTGTCCGCGACCAAGGCAGTTCATACTGGATTGGAAAATGCAACTATGGGTGAGATTTAGGGTATTGCAAGTTTCTGAGAAAAGAGTGAGTCGGGGATCGGTGCAGGCTGAGTGAAGGGAGTGGGCAATGTGTTTAGTTTGGGGACTGACACAGTCTGCGAGAGGGGAGTGGGCAGTGAGATTAGTTTGGGGACTGACGCTGTTTGCTAGAAGGAGTGGGCATTGATATTAGTTTGCGGACTGATAAGGGCTGTATGGAGAGCGTGTGCAATTGGCTTTGTTTGGGGATTGACAAAGTCTGTTGGTAGAATGTGTGCAGTGTAATTAATGTGGGAACTGACATGGGCTGTGGGAAGAGAGTGCGAAGTGGGAGTGTTTTGGTGGTTGACACAGATCTTTAGGGAGAAGGCTAGGTATTGGGTTTATCGTGGGGACTCGCGCGGGGTCTTGGAGTGAAAGTGGGATGTACACGTATTTTGGGGACTAACACGGGACTGTGGGGAGAGACTGGAGCTGCAGAGCTCTTTTGGGAACTGACCCAGGTTGTGGGAGAGAGTGAGGCAGTGGGAACACTTTGGGGCCTAGCACATGTCTGTGGTGAGGGAATGAGGGAGGGGTGTACATAGGGGACACACACAGATCTGTGGGGAGAAAATAGTTCAGTGGGAGTACTCTGGGGACTGAGACACGTCCGTGGGGAGAGCATGGGAAGCGGGAGGTGTTTTGGTGATTGACACAGGTCTCTAAGAAGAGGGTTGAGCAGTGGGATTATTTTGGGTTCCGGCACGGGGCTGTGGGGAGAGAGTCAGGCAGTGTAGTTTGGACTGACACTGATCTGTGTGGTGGGAGTGGTGAGTCTGAGTACTTAGGCAGAAAACACAGGCCTGTGGGGAGACATTGAAGATGTGGCAGCATTTTGAGGACTGACATGGGGCCTTGGGAGAGACTGGCGCTGTGGGAATATTTTGGGGACTGACAAAGGGCTGCAGGGAGAAAGTGGACCATTGTGAAAATTCTGGATACTGACACAGGGCTGTGCTGGGAAAGTGGGATTGTGGGAAATTTTGGGGTGCCGCAGGTCGTTGGCGAGAGTGGGCGTCAGTGATTTTGGGGACTAACACACGGCTGCCTGCTGAAGGTACGCTGATATTGCTTACCCTTTCTTGATAGGAGAGTGGCCTCGATTATCGTGTTCCAAATGAAGGCTGGAGTCTTCGAATGCATTGAATATGGATGGTACCCTCACTTTGAACATTGCAGTGAGGATAAGCGTTACTTCATCTGCGAGAAGTCGGCGCTTCTGTGCTCAGATCTTTCTGAAAAGATCCAGGATCTCTGTCAACAGTCAATAGGGTCGACTTAAACAAGTGACAAAACCGTCTTTATCTCACCGACTCACATTACATCATCAGCTCTGCCCCTCACCCTTGCCTTATTATCTTTCCCTCTATCGCAATCTTACCCACCCTCTCGCCCACTCTTCACCTTCGTTCCTCTAAACACTCTCTCTCATCCCTCTCCACTCCCGCCTCTTCCATTTCATCCGCATTTTCTCCCTCCCGCATCCCGCCTCCCTTTCCCCGAACTCTTCCTCTTCTGTCCCTGTCTCTCTCTCGATTCTCTATTCCCCCTCTACACACTCTCCCAATCCCTCTCTTTCCCTTTTATCGAACTCAACTCGCTCTCCCGCTTCTGTCTTCAGCTACTCTCACCTCAATCATGCGCGTCAATGTTCTCGACACCCCAGTCCTGGGGAATAAGAGTGCATGTATTCGCCTTATCCGTGCCCCTTGTAGTTTTGTACAGCTCTACATGGTCACAAAATAAAGCCTGAAAATTTCCGACTGCACCATAACTCAGCTCCTTCGGAATTCTCCCTCTGTAATCTTTCCAGTTCGTTGAGATTTTTCACAGAGCAAGGCAAGCAGAACTAAACTCCATACTCCATGTGCGGCCCGACCGACGTCATTTGCAACTGCAACGTGACCTCCGACTCCCGTACTCAGTGCCCTGACTGATGAAGGCCAGCGTGTCAAATATCCTGTCTACCAGTATCGCATCTTCTCTACCGGATTCACGGTCTGTTCTATTATCTGTGACGTAGACCACCTGAGATTTGTTCTTTTGAAGGATCAGTGGGGCGCTAATATGTAAAATTACCGTCAAATGCAACAAGCTAATAAATGCCGCAAAAAATGTGGAGGTGGTGCTCATACGTTCAAGAAAATGCTAGCGGAAGGGAAGAAGGTGTTTCTGGTTCATTGAGATTTCGGCCTCCTGTTTCTCGTCAACCCTCCTTCCCAGACGACCATCCTTGTCACCGTCCGCCACGACTTCCTCTGCAGCCCTCTCCGTTTCCGCCACCGCATTCTTCTTCCACACTTCTTGACTCTAGCAACCCTCCGTTCACTGCGCTGCGTGCCGTCTTCGTCATCTCCTCCTTCTCCAACACCTCTCCAAGTCTCTCTGATCTGCTTGATCCCCTGCAGGTCCACCCCGCTTCCATTAACCGTCTTCCTCCTTTACACGTCTCCCTCTCACTGTTTATATAGAAGTATGGCGATGAAGGTGGAGAGGTGACGTCTAGTGTTACACCAACCAGCTCCCTTCAAACGGATATTGATCTCTCGTTTCTGAGCCTTTGCTCTATTCTGTGTGAACAGGCCGATCGTTTGTTTGGACAAAACTTCATCCCGAGTGGGGTGGTGGGCGGATGGGGTGAGGGTAGATTTGCGGAAGAGATGCGTTAGACCACTTTAGACCAGAGCCAGTGCAGACACCCCTTGCGGCCAATCCGCTCAATAACAGGTAGACCAGTTTGGATGCTTCTGGATGGGAGGAGAGGGGTGCAAATTACCAAGCAGGGGAAAGTCTCACCGGTCAGGTCTCTGACAGAGACTATGTCTCTGTGGCTCAGAAAGGAAAGGAGTGAAATTTGGCGAGCTTTATCCTGAGGGTAGTCTTTGTTAGGTGAGCAGAAAAGAGGGACTGAGGACGAGAACGAGATTTCTCAATGGTATGCGGTCGATATACTAACCAGTATATAGGCAGGAAAATGGAGCCGGTTCTGCAAACTTTGAAAGAACATTCAGTTTAAACTGTGACTGAAATGTTAGGATTTGGAACGAAGTCTTGAGATATCTGTATCACTGGGCGCTCCTGCTCGGAAGCTGCGACCTCTGCAAACCGAGCGGTTTATTTCATTTCAATTCAATTCATTTCAAGTTTATTTGCAATTCCATCACATATGACCGCCAGGGCCAAGCTTCAAAACACAATACCAACTGTCACACGATACACCAAGCTCACATAATATGTATAAAATAGCAAGATAGCAAGCATATGTAGGGTATCAGTGAGATATATTCACGCTTTATGTACAGGCGCACACACGCACGCGCGCGCACGAGCACATGTATATATAATCAGCTTGAGGTCCTAGACAGTGTAAAAGCCACCGAAATCTAGAAACTACAACAACTGCTCTTGTGTTCTGCCGAATGAACACTGGGAGACAGTACAGACTCCTGCCTGGAGATCGCGCCACACCGCCCCTCGTTGTGCAGCTCCTTCATTTTCTCCGCCATCTGGCAACTCTCTCAGTTTACACCTGAACCGGAGTGGAACTAATATCCCAGCGGGAAGGTTTGCCATTAAGAAAGGGGTCGATGTGTTGTTTAAGCCAGAGTTGCAGGGGGATGATAACCAGAATGATTGAACAGAAAGTTGAGTCATTGTTGGGACAGATGTTGTCAAGACCTCAGATAAAGTCAGCGAGCAAAACGTTGAACCTGCTGGATCTCATGTTCTGAGCTACGTCCATTTCAAAGCAATAAGTATTATACGAAGAGCAGATGAGCTCAGGGTCGGAGCCAACGATTGAAAGCATGATAGTTTAGCCATTAGTAAGATTTGGTTGCAGGAGGGGCAAGTTTGTTAGCTCAGCCTTCCAGTTTACCGCTGTTTTTGTCGTACTAATGTTTATATAATTTAAGCTAAGGTGAGGCTTCAGAGGTGGAACTGAGGAATGAGAAGGGTATGAACTCGTTCATGGGGCAACATTATCGACCACCGTACAGTCGGGGGATTTAGAGGAACAAATCTGTGGAGAGTTCGGAGTCTGTTGTAAGAGACATCAGGTTGTGGCATCGGGTGAGTTTAAGATTCTTGGTACTGACTGTGAAAGGACCACTGGGATAGTTTTCTTAATCAGTTAAGGAAGGAACCTTAATCAGCAGATAGTTAGTCCCAATGAGAGAGTGCAATACTTGATCTCATCCTAGCGATTAGGACACGCCAGGCGTCAGAAGTGTGTGTCAGGGAGCAATTTGCATCTAGTGTTGGTAATGCCATTAGATACAGGATAAGTATGGAAAAGGATAGATGCAACCTCGAGTTAAGTTTAGTTTTGAGGTTTATAACAATACGGGACGCAAGTAGACCAGAGAGCTTGTATCTTTTACCCGTAGGATGGAAATGTCTAATATTAGAAGACCTGCATTGAGGTAAGAGCGGGTAGGTTCAAAGGAGACGAATTTGGCAAGTTTTTGTCGTCACAGAGATTGGCGGGTAATTGGAAAGTTCTGGCAGCTCTGGTGGTGGAGGTAAATCCATACAGACTTTTAACTGGCTCTTCTATAGGTACGTGGGTGTGCAAGGAATGGAAGGAGACAGATGTCGGGAGAACAAATTCAGAATTGAGATATCACAATTCTTGAACCAAAGGGTCTGTTCTGTTGTGTGATTTACCTTCTCTGCTCTGTAGAAAGAGCAGAGTGATCTGACCTCATCCGGTGGAAAGTGCAGGGAGTTAGTTTGTGAAAAGGAACTTGACGATTTATCGATAACAAGAGGGAACGACCAATTCACAGAAGGCATACGGAATGAAAAAGGCGCACAGAGACACCATCTTCAAAGGGACACTGAATAACCCCTTACAATACTTTTGTATCACAGACACAACCCTCGTCGTAATACGAACACGCCCCTCATAGTGACAGCCACACACTGATAGACCCGGTACTGCAACAAGGAAACTTCCTCGCTGTGTGCATAGGGGTGATAGAGATATATAGAGGTGTATTTAGACCGAACGTGCAGGATACAGGAACCTGGGTGACAGACAGTGCAGATCCAGAGACGTGCAGAGACCCCTTGTGACCAACCCGCTCAATAGCAGGTAGACCCTTTGGATACTTCTGGATGGGAGGACAGAGGTGCAAATGCTGAAGCTGGGGAAAGTCTCAACGGTCAGGTCTCTGGCACTGACTGTGGTTCTGTGGCTCAGCAGGTAATGGGTTGAGATGTGGCGAGCTGTATCGATAGAGTGTTCCTTGTTAGTGGAACAGAAAAGAGATACTGTGGATGAGAACGAGATTTTTCAATGGTATGTGGTCCCCAAAGTACAAGGATCTCGCTAGGATTGGGGAGAATGCCTTATGAGGTTTAGTGAAATCGACCTTTTCTCCTTGCAGCGACCGAGGAAGAGAGATAAATAGGTCGACGTGTATACGATAATGAGAGGCATTTATCAGTGGATAGTGTTACGAAGGATGAATAACTCTGGTGGGCAGAAGGGTGCAAGGTTGTCAATGTCCCCCTCCCCTGGGAGAATCACAAACTGTTGCTGTTACCACGCTGCTAACGAGAGAGTAGGAGAGACAAAAGAGAACATGCCAGGACATCTGTTACCGATAACAGCCTGAGAGAGAGTTATGTTTATCCACCATATTATGACTCCCGAAAGACGTATGGCTGCGGAGAGGGCTGTTTACTTGGTACTATTCTGTTCATTAAAATTCCTCAGTGGGCAGCCGGTGTGGGCTGGTTTGATGGGCTAAGCCATTCAAAACTGATTGACACCTGAGACCACGTGAGTGGGGATAAAAGTGAGGTCTGGGGTGTCACCCCCTCAGACGCAGCAGGAGACACACTAGTGAGCATCGGAAACCCACGAGAAAGTGTGGGGCATCGGTTACCGAACGGATCGGTCAATTTCACTCACAGCGGTTATAGCAAGGCCGGTGGGGGCTTGTGTGTGTGTCCACCTTTGCCGGAGTGACGAGTCCACCACGGAAGAACGGTCTAGCTAAAGAACAAAGGGGTCATACCTGAATGGCCACAACGAAACGTCGGATCAAGAAAGTAAAGGAAGGTTTGGAAGACAATAGCTGTCACTGTTTGATCGTCCTCTCTCTCTCTCTCGCTCTCTCACTCTCTCCAACAATTACAACACATCGACCAGCAACTACCTGAACCTACATGAATTGAACTGAACTTTATACTTTCTCATGATAATTCATTATCCCCTAGACAACGATAGAGATTGTTTATCATTGATTGTTATTTTAGGTTTAGTATTGCTAACGTGTATTATCTGTATATTTGCCTTGATATTGACTTGTATATTTTACTAATAAACACTGCTGAAAATAGTACCACCAGACTTTAACGGATACTTCTATATTTGCTGGTAAGACACCCAGGTACGGGGTACGTAACAATAGTCGGACACTTTTTCCCCAGGGCTGTGATGGCTAGCACAAAAGGGTACTGTTTTATGGTGCTTGGAAGTAGGAACAGAAGTGATTTCAGGGTAAGTTTATTTGCACAGAGAGTTGTGACGGCGTGGAATGGCTGCCGGCGGCGGCGGTGGAGGCGGAAATGATAGGGTCTTTTGAGAGACTCGTGGATGACTAAGTAGAGCTTAGAAAAATAGAGGTCTAATGATAAAGCCTAGGTAATTCTAAGGCAAGGACATGTTCGGCAAAATTCGTGGGCCTAAGGATCTCTGTTGTGCTGTAGATTTTCTATGTTCCTATGTTGTCTACGCTTCAGACGCCAATATATAGGAAAAAAAGGGGGAGTAGGTTCTGCAAATTTATGTACGTTCATTTGTGGTCAAATTTAGAAAGAAATTTCAGTTTAGCATTATGGTTGGAATGAGAACTTCAGGTATATGTATCCCTGGATTCTCTTCCACGGAAGGTGAGAACTCCTCAGACCAGACGGTTTCATTTCATTTCAATTAATTTCGATTTAAGTTTAATTGTAATTCCATCACACGGGAATGCCCATGAAAAAAGCCAGGATCTGGCTGTTAATTGCATTACCAACAGTCCAACACGGCAAAACACACACATGAAATGTATACAATAAAAACGTAGCAAGCATATGGAGGATATCAATAAAACACCTTCACGCATTATGTACACACACACACACACACACACACGCACACAGAGTTATGCAACTTGAGGCCACTGGGCACTTTGAATGCTACGGTAATCTACAATTGTTCACCACAGAGATTGTTTTCTGCCACGTGAACACTGGGGGGCAGCAGAGGCTCCTGCTTTGAGGCAGCGGCCACCGCCATCACCTTGCTCAGCTGCTTCATGTCGTATCCCATGTACAACTCCCTCATTTTTACACCTCAACTGGATTGGAACTATTACCCCATCGGTGAGGTTTACCATTAAAAGAGGGTAGTGCTGGTATGAACGAATGTTGTAAGAACTCTCTAAAACTTTATGAAAATAAGAATGCCATTGCAGATAGTTGAGTGGTTGTTAGGACAGATGTTGTTAAGACCTCTGACAAAGTCAGGAAGCAAAAAGTTGAGCCTACGTCACTCAGTCTCTGGTGCACCACTCCCGTCTCCGGCACTCATCCCTCGCCTATAGGCAGCTTCGTCTCCGTGACCCATGCCCTCTCCTGCACACATCGCCTTCTTCATCCTCCCATACGTTGCCATACGCCCCTCCCCGTCTCCGTGATACACTCCACTCGCTAAACGCTCCTCATCTACGTCGTCGTCTTTCCTCCCGTTCTGTGACACAGGCAATTGTTGCGTGTATGAGGGAGAGTTACACCTCCCTCATTCCACTGGATATCCATAAACATGATCTGATCCTCTCTACGGCTCCGTATGCACATGCCGTTCGAGTAGTTCCACACAAGATGCATCAGTGATTGCAATCTCTACACCCTTGCCCTGGCCTCCTCTCTTCTCCCCTTCCTTCCAATTCTGGCAGCACACAATCCGCTCACACCCACACACACACACACACACACACACACCCACACACACACACACACACACACACACACACACACACACATACACACACACACACACACAATCCGCTCACACCCACATACACACACACACACACTCACACACACACACACACACAATCCGCTCACACACACACACAATCCGCTCTCTCTCTCTCACACACACACACACACACACACCATCTCCGAGAGACACACACAGTTCGTAGGCAGTCATCATAACATGACTGAGTTCACTGTGAAATTTGAGAAAGAGAAGAGGTTGAGTCGGTGGTGAAGAAGGCGAATGCAATGTTGGCATTAATTTCTAGAACAATATAGGAGCAGGGATGTGACGTTGAGGCTGTGAGCAGCATTGGGACCCTTATTTAAGAAAGGATGTGCTGACGTTGGAGAGGGTTCAGAGGAGATGCACTAGAATGATTCCCGGAAAGGGAGGGTTAACATATGGAAAACGTCTGACCACTCTTGGAGTGTGCTCACTTGAGTTTGGAAGAATCCGGAGGGGGGGGGGGGAAACTCATAGACACAATTTGAAAGTTGAAAGACATGGAGAGAGTGGATGTGAAAAAGTGGTTTCTCACGGTGGGCGAGTCTAGTAGGAGCAGACATGACTTGAGAATTGAATGGCGCCCATTCAGAACAGAGATGCAAAGATTTTTTTTTTTAGCCAGAGGGTGGTGAATCTATGCAATTTGTTGCCACGGGCGGCAGTGGAGGCCAAGTCATTGGGTGTATTTAATTCAGAGATTGATAGGTATCTGTGTAGTAAGGACATCAACGTTTATGGTGAGAAGGCGGCGGAATGGAACTAAATGGGACAATGGATCAACTCATGAAAATAAAATGAGTCGATGGGCCTAATGGCCGACCTCTGCTCCTTTGCCATACGGTCTTAAACGCATCCAGCTGCAGCTTCTAACACGCCGCGTTAAGCAGTTGGAAAATGAACTGGATGAACTCAGGGTCATTCGGAAAGGCGATGGTGTGATAGCGAGGACACAGTGGGAGTTACTGAACCTGCACTGTAACTCGAAAACACTCGAAAACATTCCTCCCCGCATGCAGAACATCCTCCCTCTCCAAAGCCCCTTCCCGAATCCGTCAAACTCTCTCTCTTCTCCACTGTTCCCCGTCACTGTCACTCCGACTCCAGTACACCACTCCCGTTTCCGTCACCCATCCCTCGCACTCAAACTATCGCGTCTCCCTGACCCACAACCTATCCTGCGCACTTCGGCTTCTCCATAATCCCGTACATACCCAGGTGCCCCTGCCCCGTCTCCGTGATACACTCCACCCGCGAAACGCTCCCCATCTACGCCGTCCCTCCACTCTCCTTCCACTCTGTGTCACAGGCAATTGTGGAGAGTATGGGGGAGCGATGACGTCCGGTATTTCTACTCCCCCGTTCCATTGGGTATCTATCACCAGGATCTGAGCTCCACCACAGCTCTGTAGACACAGTCCGGTCGTGTGGTTCCACATCACTTGCATCAGGAACTGCAATCTCACCACCCTTTCCCTGGCCTCCTCTCTCTTCCCCTTCCTTCCTCTTTCGGCAGCACACAGTCCACTCTCACACACAAACAATCTCCGAGAGACACACACAATTCGTACTACTGGGAAACTGAAATACTGGGTACTGGTGAGTGGGGTGACCGGAGAAGGGAGAGGGTTTGGTACATTTTCTGATTCTAGTAGAGTGTGCTGCGATGGTGCGGGAGGTACCTCAGATGTCTGACTCCGGGAGAGTAATGGTTTAATATTTCGGCAGCTTCGCTGGTTGTGTGACCCTGGAAGTGTGTGATCGCGAGGTGTGGACAGAACTACACTCTATGCCTGGCCCCGGACTGTGTGTGACGGATCGTAGCTGAGGGAGCGTTACTCAGTGCATGTTTCCTGGTGCGTGTGATGAGATTGTATGGAGGGATTCTCGCTCTGTCTGTGACTCATAGTCACGGGTCAGCGGATTTCGGCGTTTAAGCTGACTCGAAATAGAGATGGGTGCCACAAAATGGCAACTCACACGTTCTGCTCCAACAGCTGCAGTCTGAACACCCTTTCTATAGCCACCAATCTCCTCCCCTTCCTTCCTCTATTCTCCCAACACCATTCCTTCTATATGTTTCTGAAGTGGGTGAGTGAACAATAGTATGTCCTGGTCCATATCGGTACCAGCGACATGGGAAGGTGGTTTTGCAAAGTGAAGTCAGGGAGGTATCTGTTAAATTAAAGGACAGGATAACTACCCGTCCCAGCTGAGGGCATGGATGAACACATTCGATTATGATATTGTGACCATTATTGAGAATTGGTTGTAGGAGGAACAAGCAGGACAGCACGATATTTCGGGGTTCCCTATTTTTAGGCGTGAGAAAGCGGAAGAATGTCAGAAAGATTGGTGACATTATAGGACTGAGAAAATCTCACCGCAGAGCGCAGGCAGAACATACAAGGCAGCTCGTCTAAGTGAGACTTTATCGGTGGAAATGAGGAATAAGAAATGCGTGGTCATGTTATGGGGCTACATTATAGACCAGCAAACAGTCTGCTGGATTAGGAGGAAGAAACCTGCAGAAAGATCGCAGACATTTGCAGTATATATAAAATTGTTATAGCAGGTGATTTTACCTTTGCACGTATTGACTGAATCGCCTACTGCAAAAGGACCGGTGGGATAGAGTTTAACAAAAATATTCAGGGATGATTCCTTGATCAGTCCCAGTGAGAGAAAACACTACTTTATCATCTACTGCGGAATGAGACGGCAGGTGTCAGCGCTTTGTGCAGGAGCAGACTTTGTATCGAGTGATCATAAAGTCATTTGTCTCCAGGTGATTATAGAAAAGTATAGGGCAGTCGTTGGGTTGAGATTCGGAAATGGAGCAAGGCCATATTTGTTGGGAACAGAAAGGATCTGGAATGTGTGGATTTGGACAACATGTTTTCTGGAGCTTTAATTACCTTGGCAGCTTTACGTCACAAGATGCTGGATGTAGAGTAGAAATAAAAATAAGAATTGTCATTGCCAAAACCAACTTCCAAAAAATGAAACCCATTTTACCTACTGACAGATTTCTATGACAACAAGGCTTAGGCTACTGAAATACTACTTCCGGTCAATCTTGCTGTGTGCTTCCGAAACGTGGACTGT
Source organism: Hypanus sabinus (assembly GCF_030144855.1). Lineage (NCBI taxonomy): Eukaryota > Metazoa > Chordata > Chondrichthyes > Myliobatiformes > Dasyatidae > Hypanus > Hypanus sabinus. Next base: position 167,833 of record NW_026781558.1, on the reverse strand, counting down.
AAGGCCAGAACTCAAAAGAAACTTAGAAGCAACAGGAAGGTGGTTTCTTAGAAGAATGCTGAAAATATCACATAGAGATGGGGTACTAATGAGACAATACTCCAACGTCCCCATATAGCAAGATCTTTAGTGAGAACATTAAATGAGAGGAAACTAAAATTCCTGGGCAATGTCATCAGGAAGGAAGAAATGCAATGTGTTGTATTATATATAACCATCTAAAAATTACAGCACAGAAACAGGCCATCTCGGCCTTTGTAGACCGTGCTAAACGCTTACTCTCACCTAATCCCACTGACCTGCGATCATCCCATAACCCTTCATTCCTTTCCTGTCCATATACCTATCCAAGTTTAACTTTAATGACAATATCGAGCCTGCCTCTAACACTTATACTGGAAGCTCGTTACACACAGCCAGCACTCTCAGAGTAAAGACATTCCCCTTTGTGTTACCTCTGAAATTTTGCCCCCTCTCCCTCAACTCGTGTTGTCTTGTTTGAATCGCCCGTCATCTCAATGAAAAAAGCCAATCCACGTCAACTCCATCTTCCCCCTCATAATTTGAAATACCTCCATCAAGTCCCCCCTCAACCTTCTACGTTCTAATGAATAAAGACCTAACTTGTTCAAACTTCTCTAACTTCCTTTAATGCCCCTCCTCCTCTCTTACCCCATCCCTGATTTATTTATTTTCTCCCTTCCCCTTTTAGTTCTCTCTCTGCCCATCACTGCCTGTTCTCCATCTCCCTCTGGTGCTCCCCTCTCCTTTTCATTCTCCCTAGGACTTCAGCGCCTTGTTCCTTTCCCTTCCCCAGTTCTGTATCTTTTTTTTAGCCAATCACCTTTCCAACTCCTTGCTTCACGCAACCCCTTCCGGACTTCTCCTATGTTTTCGCGTCCCTCTCCCCTCCGACTTTGAAATCTCTTACTATCTTTTTTTTCAGTTAGTCCGGACAAGGGGTCTCGGCCCGAAAAGACGACAGTGCTTCTTCCTATTGATTCTGCCAGGCCGGCTGTGTTCCACCAGCCTTTTGTGTCTGTTGCCTGAGTTTGCAGCATCTGTAGATTTCCTCGTGTTTCCTAAACACAATACTCGAATTTATAAAGGGAAGCATAACAAAAGCATTCATCACCAGCCTATCCACATGAGATTTCACCTTCAGGGAACAATGTACTATTCTCCCTCGATCACTCTGTTCTACTGCATTCTTCAATGCCCTACCATTTACCATGTATGTCCTATTTTGATTATTCCTACCAAAATGTAGCAGCTCATACTTATCAGCATTAAACTCCATCTGCCATCTTTCAGCCCACTCTTCTATCTGGCCTAAATCTCTCTGCAAGCTTTGAAAAACTACTTCATTATCTACAACGCCACCATTCTTCGTATCATCTTCGGATTTACTAATCTAATTTACCACCCCATCATACAGATCATCAATGTATATGACAAACAACATTGGACTCAGTATAGATCCCTGAGGCGCACCACTAGTCACTGGCCTCCAACCTGACAAACAGTTATCCACCACTACTCTCTGGCACCTCCCATCCAGTCACTGTTGAATCCATTTTTCGACTTCAAAATTAATACCTAACGATTGAAACTTCCTCACTAACCTTCCGTGCGGAACTTTGTCAACGATGATACTGGTGCTCTGAGCTGTGTATATTTCAATGCTGTAAGTTTTTTTTTAAAGGCGGGTGAGCTCAGGGCATGAATTAACACATTTTGATGATATTGTAGACATTATTGAGTCCTTGCAGGAGGAACAAGTCGGACAGACCAATATTTCTGGGATCCCTAGTTTCAGCCGACTACATACGGAAGGAATTAAAGGAGGTGGGGTGACATTACTCGGGAGGGAAAATGTCACCGAATGCCAAACAGAAAACCTACGGTCACGCAGGGCGCAAAGCACAGAGGGAATGTACAAGACAGAAAGATAACTATCAGATGCATAATATAACAAGCAGACGGATAACAAGACAGAGATAGACCAGGCAACCGGTAGCTTTCTCATCCATCCCCGGAGAGAAATGACTAATAGCGCGGTGGAAGTGGAGTGGGAGTATCTTTTCAGGAGAGGTGAACGGCAATGTTTTGTTTGCCCAGAGAGTGCGATGAGTGGAATGTGCTGTCCGGGTTGGTGGTGGAGGCAAATCGACATAGGCGTTAAATTGGCTCTTTGGTAGCCACGTGTATGTGCAGGGATTGCATGGAGATGAGCAACTAAGTCGTAAAACCGGCTTAGATAGAATGTATAATTGTTATAGCCGAGTATCGGGCCGAAGGGTCTGCTCCGTTCTGTGATTTCTGGTCACTGCTCGGCATGAGGAAACAGAGTGATTTGAACGCAGAGGGTGGGAACAGCAGGGATCAGGGACTATGACGATGGATTGGCAAAGACAAGGAATGATTTTTCAGCAGACAGAATGGGCAGTGATCGATCCACAAGGAGTGACAGATCAGACTCAAGCAGATGGATAATCTTCGTTTTAACAGCGACCCTCATTATCACGGGTATCTGCTGGAGGATTCATGGTGAGTTTCACACCGGTCGGAACGACAAAACCGCAGAGAATAAAAATGGCCACTGTAACAGCGACACATTCCCATCATTTCCCAGAAAAACCCTTTACGGTGATATCAACACACCCCTCACTGTGGTACTGACGGGTCTCTCAGCATGACCACGACTCACCCCTCACCGTCACACCACACAACCCCCACCAAAACATCCCTCAACATGATACCAACATATCCCTCAACGTAATACCAATGTAATACCGAGTCACTGTAACATTGACACGTCCCGCACTGTGACGTAGAAACATCCCTAACTGTGACACAGACATGTCCATCACTTTTAAGCCGACTTATCTCTTATTATGACAGTAACTGCCACTTCACCGAAACACCGACGTAACACTCACCGTCACAATGACACCTTCCTCACCGTGACACCGACAAGCCCTCAGAGCATCACCCATTCAGTCCGCACCGTGTCAATAACACTACACTTACCGTGACACCGACACATCCACCGTGACAACAACAGGTCTTTCCTCGTGAGACAGACACGCCCCTCACCGTGACATCGGCATTTTGTCCACTGTCACACCAATACACCGGACATTATGACACCGACGAGTCTCTCTTTGCAACACCGTCACACCTCGCACTGTGACTCCGACATAACTCTCACCGTGACATAGAGAAACACCGCGATATGACCCGGTGCATTTCTCATATTGAACCAGAAACACCTATCACAATGACAGCTAGACGTCTCTCACTGAAACACCGACTCGGTTTGACACGGAATCAACTATCACCGCGATACTGACGCAGCTCCCATCGTGTCACCAACAAAAACCTCGCTGGGAACATAATATACCCCTCAGCATGTCCCAGACACGTATCGCACTGTGGCGCCGACGCCCCTCACGCTGCCAACAGCACACACCTCACTGTTACACCCTCACCGTGACACTGACACACTATAAACGCCAAACATCCTTCACCATCTCAGATCTCTCCTGAACGAAACTACAAACTCCTTTGGGCAGAAAATCAGGAGATCAACAGGAACCAACGCCAATGTCGAATACCAGTCCAAGAGTTAAACTCAAACTTTGAATGTAAGATATGTGAGATTTCCCACCCGTATGACCCCAGAGAACCTGTCACAAGGAGACTCCGAAACACACCTCACAGTAACACCGACACGCCCGTCACTGTGACACTGAGACACCACTGACACCTACAGGCTCCTCATCGTGACCCGTCCAGCTCCGCACCGTGACAAAGACTTACACGTCACTGTAACACCCCTCACCCCGAAGCAAATACCCACACCTAACCCTGGCACAGACAAAACCCTTACTGTCATACCGACATCTAAATTCACAACGGCGCCGACAAAGTTTTATCCATCATACCGACACACACCTCAGCGTGGCAACCGAACACACACCGTGGCCATGACATGCCTCCCACGGTGACACAGACACCATTCTCAATGAGAGCAGCATCCACACGTTACACAGATACTCCACCCACCGTGACACGAACAGACTCCTCACTTTGACATTTCCCTCTCCGTGATGTCGAGAGACACCTCCATCACAGCAACACGAGCATGCCCCGCGCTGAGACTGTGAATTGATCATCACCACGATACCGACACAGACCACATTGTAACAACAACAAAACCTTCACCAGGGCATTGATAACCCCTCAGAGATACACAGACACGCCCCTCATGTTTCCGATGACGCCTCTCACTGTGACACCGGCACATCCTTCACTGTGACACGCTTCACCGTGACACTGACTCAACACTCTCTGTGACCCGTTCGGTAGCGTGACGCTGACTCCCGTTTCTCTGTAAACGCTAAACATCCTTCACCATCTCTCTCAGTATCACAGATTCGTCCGTCTTTTAAACGAATGCATAGCGATCTCCGTCAGCAGTTCACTGAGATGGAAACGAAGTACAGATCTGTCAACGAAACCAAGGCTCAAATCTGTGAATTGTTGACCAGCAGAAGAGGTGAGGCATCATCCCCCTCTTTCACCCTCTCCTCATCACAGGGCAGGCATGGAGAGACGATGCGTCACTCTGTGTTTGACCCAGTGATGTGTGATGGGGTTGCGTGGAAGAAGTTGCATCTTCACTACTGTGTGGATCCAGCTTCACTCTGTGTCTGACAGCGGGATTGTGTGATGGGACAGTGCACAGAGATATTCACCACATGTCTGACCCCTGAAGTGTGTCATGGCACCTTGGAAAGAGAGTTTCAATCTGAATCCCGGAGTGTGTGATGGGTTCGTGGAGAGACAGCTTCAGTCTGTGTCTGATATCGGGAGTGTGTGATGGGACGTTATTGAGAGACGTTTATTCTGTGTGACAATGGATTGTGTGATTCGATGTTGTGGAGTGCGCCATTGGAGAATGTGGACGGAACGTCGCCTTGTGTGTGAACACTGTGGGGTGTGATTGAACGGTTCAGAGGGAGCTTCACTCTCTGACACGCCAAGAATTGTGTGATAAGATGGGAGGAAGAAGATTCACGCTGTGTTAGACTAGCGTGTGTGCGATGGGACCATTTGGTGGCAGCTTCTCCTTCTGTCTGACCGGTGGAGTGTGTGATGGGGCCATGGAGAGAGAGATTCATTCTCCGTCTGATTGTGAGTGTGTGATCGGACGGTGTGCAGGGAGTTTAAGTCTCACCCCTCACCCCGTGTTTGTGATGGGACTCTGTGTTTGACAGTGCGTGCGTGTGATGGGAAGGTCTGGCTGGGCGGTGGGGGTGAGGGCTTTTGGGATGGGATGTGCCGTGGTCATGATTGTGTCTTACACCAGTAACGGTGACGCGTGCTTGGACGGAATGCCGCCCCATATCTGAAACCAGCGTTGTTTGATTGGACGGTGCGGAGGGAGCTTCCCTCGTTCTCCGACTCCTGTGTGACGTCACTGGCTAGAAGGCGCATTATACTCTGACTGACCACGGGAGTATGCGGCGGGATGGTGCAGAGACTGTCTCATTTCCTATCTGATCACGGGAGGGTTTATAGAGGTAGTGTAGAGGGTGGTTCACTCTGTGTTTGTCCGCAGTACTGTGTGATGGGAGAGTGTGCAGGGAGCTTCACTCCATGATTGACCAAAAGAGGGTGTGATAGTGCGGTGGAGTGAAAGCTTCAGACCGAGGTTGACCCCAGAGCTATGGGACAGTGTGGAAGGAGGTTCACTCTGTGTCTGACCCAGAGAATGCGCGATGGGACAATTAGGAGAAAGCTTCACTCTGTACCTCACCTCGGCAGTGTGTGCCGGGACGGTGGGGAGGTAGCCTCAATCTCTGTCTAACCACGGCACTGTGAGGTCTGACGGTGCAGTGGGAGATTCACTCCCTCTCTGACACCAGGATCGTGTTTTCGGATGCTGTACAATGAACCTTTCTTTGTGTCTGACCCCGGGAGTGTGCGATGGGACAGGGAGGAAGAAGATTCACTCTGTGTTTGACCACAGGAGTGCGTGATGGGACCGTTTGGATGGAGGATCACAATGTATCTGACCCCTGGAGTGTGAGATTGGACGGTGTGGAGGAAACTTCATTCTGTACCTGATCGCGGTAGCGTATGATGGGGCTGCGTGGAGGAAGATTCACCCTGTGTCTGACCCCGGGTGTCTGTGATGGGACGGTGCGGCGGGAGATTCACTCTGTGTCTGACCCTGGGAGAGTGTGATGGGTCCACGCGGAGACAGATTCACTCTGTGTCTGACCCCGGGAGTGTGTGATGGGACGGTGTGGAGGGAGATTCACTCTGTGTCTGACCCCGGGAGTGTGTGATGGGACGGGGTGGAGAAGCTTCACTCTGTGTCTGACCCCGGGAGTGTGTGATGGGACGGTGCGGCGGGAGATTCACTCTGTCTCTGAACCGGTGAGTGTGTGATGGGTAAGTGAGGAGGGATACCGATTCAATGCCTGACTCCGGGACGGACGGAGGGAGAATCACTGTTGCTTGTTTCTGAATTCCAGACCATGCTTGTTCCAAGGACTGGATCAGAAATGAAGACCGGCTTTATTTTCTATCCCCGTTTGCAATTCTCTACGGACACACTACTGCCGGGATCATGCACAGAGTGAAGCTCCCTCCACACCGTCACATCACACACTCCCGGGGTCAGGCACAGAGTGAATCTCCCTCCTTACAGTCCCATCACACACTCCCGGGGTCAGACACAGAGTGAAGCTCTCTCCACACCGTCCCATCATACACTCCCGGGGTCAGACACAGAGTGAATCTCCCTCCACACCGTCACATCACACACTCCCGTGGTCAGACACAGAGTGAATCTCCCTCCACACCGTCCCATCACATGTTCCCGGGGTCAGACACTGAGTAAGGCTTCATGCATCTTGCCATCTCATTCTCCTGGAGTGAGATACAGAGATAACTCCTTCTGCACTAGCCCTTCAACTCTCCCTGGGTCAGACATAACGTGGCACACCTGAAATTCAATCATTCATGATACTACTTTAATTTCACAGAATTTTGTTAACAAATTTGTCCAGGACCAAGGCAGTGCATTCTGGATTGGAAAATGCAAAGATGGGTGAGATTTGGGGTCTTGCATGTTCCTGAGAATAAAATGAGTCGTGAGATTGATACAGGTTGCGAGAGTCGAGTGGGCGGTAGGTTTAGTTTGCGGTCTGGCACAGGCTGCGGGAACGTTTGGGGACTATGGTGCTCTTTTGGGAACTGACCAACGTTGTTTGAGAGTGTGAAGGAGTGGCAGTATGTTGGGGTCTGTCACATGTCCGTGGGGAGAGATGAGGGAGGGGTGTACTTTGGGTTCAGACACAGATCTGTGGGGAGAGAATGGTTCAGTGGGAGTACTCTGGGCACAAAGTCACGTCCGTGGAGTGCATGGGACGTGGGAGATGTTTTGATGATTGACACAGGTCGCTAAGAAGAGGGTTGAGCAGTGGGATTATTTCGGGGACTTCGGGTGCTGTGGGGAGAGAGTCAGCCAGTGGGTGTACCTTGGACTGACACTGATCGGTGGGGTGGAAGTGGTGAGTGTGAGTACTTAGACAGATAACACAGTTCTGTGGGGAGACATTAAAGACGTGGGAACATTTTGAGGACTGACATTGGGCTTTGGGGGACACTGGCGCTACAGGAATATTTTGGGGACTGACACGGAGCTGTGAGGCGAATGTTGGGTACTGTTATTATTCTGGTCTCTGAAACCGATCTGTGGGGAGATAGTGAGGGAAGGGATTACTTTGGGGTCTGACGCAGGGCTGCAGAGAGAGAGAGAGTGGGTCAGTTTGAGTATTCCGGTTACTGTAAGGGGGGATGTGGGAGATTTTGGGGTGCCACAGGCCAATGATGAGGGAGGGCGTCTGTGATGTAGGGGATTGACACACAGCTGCCAGCTGGAGGTGCATTGAAATTCTTTACCCCTCCCTGATAGGAAAATGGCCACGAATGTCGTATACCAGATGAAAGCTTGAGGCTTCGAATGCGCTACATGTGAATGGTTCGGCGAGTTTGAGATTTGCACTGAGTTTCGTCAGCGCTTCATCTGTGAGAAGTCTGCACATTTATGCCCAGGGATTTCTGACCAGATCCAGATTCTCTGTCAACAGGCAGTGGGTCCGACTTGAAACAAATGATAACGCGCTCTTTCTAACCCATTTCCTTCTCTGACTCACATTAACCCACCCGCTCTGCCCCTTACCCTTACCCTGTTTTCCTCTTTCCCTCTATCGCAATCTTACCATCTCACCCTCTCTTTACCCTCGTCCCGATAAACTCTCTCGCTCATCCCTCTCCACTCTCGGCTCCACCATTTCATTTGCATTTTTCTACCCCCCCCCCACCACGACTCTCGCCTCCCTTCCTCCCAACTCTTCCCCCTTCTATCCCGGTCTCTCCCTCGATTCTCTATTCCCCCTCTACACACTCTCCGCATTCCTCTTGTTCCCTTGACTCTACACCACTCGCTCTCCCGCTTCTGTCTTCAGCTACTCTCACCTTACTCATATTCGTCAATGTTCTCGTACCCGCGCCCTGGGGAAATAGAGTGCATGCATTCGCCTTAGCCGTGCCCCTTGTAGTTTTATACACCTCTATGAGGTCACTGAAAGAAGTCTCAGAATTCCCATCCTCGCTCCATTACTGAGTTCCCTCCTGTCCCGGCAGCATCCTTGGAAATCTCCCTCTGCAATCTTTCCAGTTCGTTGAGATTTTTCTTGGAGCAAGGCAAGCGGAACTGAACTCCATACTCCAAGTGCGGCCTGACCGACGTCATCTGCAACTGCAACGTGACCTCCGACTCCCGGACTCAGTGTCCTGACTGATGAAGTCCAGCGTGACAAATGTCCTGTCCACCTGTATCGCATCTTTTCTACCGGATTCACGGTCTGTTTTATTATCTGTGACTTAGACCACCTGAGATTTGTTATTTCGAAGGATCAGTAGCGCGCAAATATGTAAAATTAATGTCAAATGCAAAACGCTAATAAATGCCGCAAAAATGTGGAGGTGGTGCTGATGCGTTCAATAATATTCTGGCGGAGGGGAAGAAAGTCTTCCTGGTTCATTGAGTTTTCAGTCTCCTGTTCGTTGTCAACCCTCCTTCCCAGCCGACCATCCCCGTCACCGTCATCCATGACATCCCCTACAGCCCTCCCCGTTTACCCCACCGCCATCTACTTCTACAAACCCTGTCTAAATCACCCCTCCATCCCCTACAGCCCTCCCCGTTTACCCCACCGCCATCTACTTCTACAAACCCTGTCTAAATCACCCCTCCATCCCCTACACTCCGTGCCGCCTCCATTATCTCCTCCTTCCCCAAATCCTCTCCCCGTCTCCCTGACGCGCTCCATCCCCTGCAGGTCCACCACGATTCTATTAATCCTCTTCCTGCTCGACCCGTTTCCCTCTCTCTCAGTTTATATGGATATTTGTGGAGTAAGGGGGAGAAGTAACCTCTGTTGTTTCTCCATCCAGCCCCCTTCCTCCGGATATCGATCTCTCGCTTCTGAGCCTCTGCAATGTGCTGTGTGAACAGGCCGATCGTTTGGATCGATAACAATTCATCCCAGTGACCGCTATCTCACCACCATATACGTGCTCCCGACAAAACCAACCCTTCTTCCAATTCCATCCTGTTCCCTGCACACTTCCGGAACAGAAACGCATCCACATTCTACGAGCCGGCACACAATTCAAGACTTCAGGATCGGCAGAGTTTTGGGGATTGGTGAGAGGGAACCTTCGGAACATCGTAGTTTCTGAAGGGACCCGGGGCAGTGAGCTTCAATTTGTGCCTGAACCCGGTTGTGTGCGGTAGGACGGTCCGGAGAAAGCGTCCCCCAGTGTCTAAATTCAGGAGAGTGTGATGCGACTGTGTGGATGGAGTTACACTCTGTGCCTGTCCCCGGAAGTGAGTGTGGAGGGAGCTTCACTGTGTCAGACCCCGGAAGTGTATGATGAGACGGTGTGGATGGAGATCCAGTCTGTGTCTGAACCTAGACGTGTTGAATGGGATAGTGTGGAGAGATTTTCACTGTGTGTGTGTGCGTGTGTGTGTGTGTGTGTGTGTGTGTGTGTGTGTGTGTGTGTGTGTGTGTGTGTGTGTGTGTGTGTGTGTGTGTGTGTGTGTGTGTGTGTGTGTGTGTGAGTGATGAGCCAGAATAGAGGGATAGAGCAGCGGGAAATTGGTTTTGAGCGGAAATAAGAAGGTTTCTATCTTTGACTCTTCAAGGAGGAAGCTTGGGTGAGAGAAGACACAGAACTGTTGGTGGATTTGTTTACTGATTAATTATTGTTTCTTTCTTTATATTCGCAAGGTCAGAGCAGTAGCAATGTCTGGCCGGACAGTTGAATACTCCTTTGCGAGATGTGGGAAGGCAGGGAGTCCTCAAGAGCTCCTGACAACTTCACTTGTAGGAAGGCCATCCAGATGCGCCTTCTAACACACTGTGTTACAGAGTTGGATCTGAAACTGGATGAACTCGGGATCATTCGGAAAGCCGAGGGGGTGATAGGGAAGACATACAGAGATGTATTTGCACCGGATGTGTAGGATACAGGAAACTGCGTGAGAGCCAGGAAGGCAAAAGGTGTTAAAAGCCAGAGTCAGTGCAGAGACCCATTGTGGACAACCCGCTCAATAACAGGTAGACCACTCTGGATACTTCTGGATGGGAGGAGATAGGTGCAAATTACCAAGCCGGGGAAAGTCTCACCGGTCAGGTGTCTGGCACTGACTGTGGTTCTGTGTCTTAGAAATGAATAGACTGAGATATGGTGAGCTGTATTGATAGGGTTGTCTTTGTTGGGGGAGTCGAAATAAAAACTACTGTGGACGAGAACGAGATTCCTCGATGGAATGCTGGCGTTATCGTAAGGGAGCCAGATCCACAAACTTGTGTATGTGCAGGTGTGCCCAAAATTAGAAAGTACATTCAGCCTAAAATGTGGCTAAAATGTTAGGATTGGAACGAGCTGTTCAGATATGTGAATCACTGGGATCTCTTCCTCGGAAGGTGCGCCGTCTATAGTTGAGACGGTTTCATTTCATTTCAATTCAATTCATTTTAAGCTTAATTGCAATTTCAGCACACATTACCGCCAGGGCCAAGCTACTAAACAAAATACCAACTGTCACACGAGGCACACAGCACATATAATATGTATAAAATAGAAAGATTAGAAGCATATATGAAATACTTTAACGCTTTATGTACACGGCCGCACAAGCGTGCATTTACATATATAAACAGTTTCTGGTTCCAGGCGCATTAAAAACCACCGAAATCTACAAACTACAACAACCGAGCTTGCCAAGCGAACGCTGGGAGACAGCACAGAGCCCTGCCTGGAGGCCGCACCACACCGCCCCTCGTTGTGAAGCTCCTTCATTTCCTCCGCCATCTGGCAACCTGTCAGTTTACACCTGAACCGGAGTGAACCTAATATCCCAGCGGGAAGGTTTGCCATTTAAAAAGGGTCGTTGTGGTGTTTAAGATCGAGTTGCAGGGGGATGATAACCAGAATGATTGTACAGATAGTGGAATCATTGTTGGAAGATGTTGTTAAGACCTCAGACAAAGTCAGGAAGCAACAAGGCTGAGCCCGTTGAGACTCATGTTCTGAGCTGCCTCCGATTCAATGTAGGAAGTATTGAACGAAAGGCAGATGAGCTCAGGGTAGGGGGCAACGACTGGAAACATGATGGTTTAGCCATTTGTAAGATTTTTTAGCAGGAGGGGCTAGTCTGTTATCTCACCCTCCCAGTTTACCACTGTTTTGGTTGTTCTAATGTATATGTAGTTTAGGCTGAGGCGAGTTTTTCGAGGTGAACTGAGGAATAAGAGAGGTATGAACTCCTGATTATCGACCACCGGGAGTCTTACCAGCAAAGATAGAAGTATCCGTTGGAGTCTGTTACGATTTTCAAAACAGTGTTTATTAGTCAAATATACAAATCAATATCAACAATGCAAATATGCAGATAATCCACGTTAGCAATACTATACCTAAAAGTGTGGGTATAATAATAATCAAGCTCTATCGTTGTCTAGGGGATAATTCATTATCATGGGAAAGTATAAATTTCAGTTCAGTTCATGAAGGCTGAGGTAGTTGTTGGTTCTTTTGTTGTAACCGTTGGAGGGAAAGATCGAGAGAGAGAGAGAGAGAGAGAGAGAGAGAGAGAGAGAGAGAGAGAGAGAGAGAGAGAGAGAGAGAGAGAGGAGAGAGAGAGAGAGGGAGAGAGAGAGAGAGAGTGAGAGAGATCAAAAGGTTGAGCTACAGTCAATCAAACCTTTTATTTTTTTATTTTCTGGATCCGTCGATATGTTGTTGCGGCCATTCAGGTATGACCCCTCTGTCCTTTAGCTAGACCGTTCTTCAATGGTGTACTCGTCACCTAGGCAAGGGTGGACACACAACCAAGCCCCCACCGGCCTCGCTATAAACACTGTTTGTTAAAATTGACCGATTCACACTGTTTGTTAAAATTGACCGATTCACACTGTTTGTAAAAATTGACCGATTCTTCGTTCGGTCTCCGATGCCCCTCACTTTTTTTGTGGGTTCCAACATTTAAGCAGTGCTCACTAGTGTGTCTCCTGGTGTGTCTGAGGGGTGTCTCCCCAGACCTCACTTTTGTTCCTACTCACGGGGTCTCAGGTGTCAATCAGTTTTGAAAGGCTTAGTGCATCAAACCAGCCCACTCCGGCTGTCCACTGAGGAATTTTAATGAACAAAATAGGACCAAGTAAACAGCCCTCTCCAAAAGACATAACAGTAAATCAATGGCTTCTCTCCTCCCTCTTATCAGCAGCAGATGATTCAATTTGTTTTCCTCTTATCTGTGTGTCTCTCCCATTCTCTCTCATGAGCAGCGTGGTAACAGTAACGGTTTGTGATTCTCCCAAGCGGGAGACATGGGCAACTCTGCACCCTTCTGCCCATCAGAGCAGTTCATCCTTGGTAATGTGGGCACAAGCAGTGTGGACAGTCGGCATTTCTTTCTCTGAGGAGGACCTTTAAATGGCCAGAGGGCATATAGTTCATTAGAAAGGAAGCACAGTAACTCAATATTTCCTGCTTGCACTGTTTCTGCAGTGTGTAATTTCGTGGATGTTCTGTATATTTTCCCGACACTGCTGCTGTAATGACACACTTTAGTCAGATAGTGATGTTAAACCTGACTCAGAATGTTCAGAGAAGATGTGCGTTCAAGTCAAGTCAAGTCAAGTCACCTTTATTGTCATTTCGACCATAACTGATGGTACAGTATACAGTAAAAACGAGACAGCGTTTTTCAGGACCATGGTGTTACAAGACACAGCACAAAAACTAGACTGAACTACGTAAAAAAAAACAACGCAGAGAAAGCTACACTAGACTACACACCTACCCAGGACTGCATAAAGTGATCAAAAAAAGTGCAGGCATTACAATAAATAATAAACAGGACAATAGGGCAGTAAGGTGTCAGTCCAGGCTCTGGGCATTGAGGAGTCTGATAACTTGGGGGAAGAAACTATTACATAGTCTAGTCGTGAGAGCCCGAATGCTTTGGAGCATTTACCAGAAGGCAGGAGGGAGAAGAGATTGTTACAAGTTTTGATTTGTATACTCATCGTGGTTGGCACAGTGAATGAATGCAAGTGGCGGTGGAGGATGCAGATGTGATAGAGGTTATTAGATACCAGATGAATGTGTGGAGAATGGAGTTATGCAGACCTAGCTCAGGTTGAAAGGATTGATTTGACAAGGCATACAAAGAGCATGTCCATAGGTTCAGAAAAGCACATTGAGCAGCAGGGCCTGATTTCCTGCTGTACCATTCTATGTAGTTGAGACCACGTCTGGAAAACTGTGAGCATCTCTGGTCGGCCGCCTCTGGAAGGACTTGATTCACCTAAAAGCCGGAGTAAGAATTCACGGCTTTCGTTGCGGGGACCGGAGTACTCGAGCCGGAGGCGATGCAACACCAATTCTTCTCTCCGTCGCCACAGGCCCCGCTGTAACGATGCAATCGTAGGATAATGAAAAGGGTGCCCAACATAGAACATATCACATAGAAATCTACAGAACATTAAAGACCCTTCGGCCCACAATGTTGTACCATCCATGTAACCTGTTCTGGAATCTACCTAAAATTCCCTACCGCATACCCGTCATTTTTTATCTATATACTTACCTGTCGAAAAGATCCTTAAAAGTCCCTAATTATTCCGCCTCCATCACTGTGCCCGCAGTCTATTGCACGGACCCACCAAACTCTGTGTGAATAAACTTAACCCTGACTTCCTCCCACACCCCGCACCCGGACCTACTGCCAAACACCTTAGAAGTACGCCCCCTAGTGTTAGCCATTTCACACCACGGACAAAGCCTCTGGCCATCCACACGATGAATACCTTACATCATCGAATAGATCTCTCTCATCAACCGTCGGTCCAAGGAGTACAGGTCGTGTTCACTCAACATATTTCATAAGGAATACGCTTCCATCCAGGCAATATCCTTACGAATCTCCTTTGCACTCTAATTGATCCACATTCTTCCTGCGTGAAATGACAAGAAATGGGGTCTACCTAAGTTCCTATTTAACCTTAACGGTACATCCACGTTCTCGAACTCAATTCCAGGGTTGATGAAAGCTCACAGACCATACGATTTCTTCACATTGACTTCCTGCGCAGCATCTTTGAAAATCTTATGGATGGATAAGGATCCCAATTTCTCGCTGATATTCCACACTGCCAAGAGTCTTATCATTAATATTATATTATGTACTCAAATTTGATGTACCGAAATGAACCGCTTTATACATACCTGGGTTGAACTCCATCAACCGCTTCTCAGCCCAGCTCTGCAACATATCGATGTCCCGCTGTAATTTCTGACCACCCTCCAGACTAGCCACAACACTTCCAATTGTTGTGTCATTAGTAAACGTACTAACACACCCCTCTACTTCCTCTTCCAGGTCATTTACAAAAATCGCAATAAGGAGAGATCCCAGAACAAATCTCCGCGGATCACCACTGGTCACTATATCCCATGCAGAATACAAACCATCTATAACCACCCTTTGCCTTCTGTGGGCAAGCTAATTCAAGGTAAACATGGCACGTCTCATTGGATCCCGTGCCTCCTTAATTTCTGAATGAGCCTCGCGTGGGGGACATTATCAAAAGTCATACTGAAATCCACGTATACTACCTCCATTGCCCTAACTTCATCAATGAATGTAGTTTCATTGTCTGATAATTCTATCAGGTCTGTAATGCACGACATGTCATTGAAAAAGCCATGCTGACTACCGCTAATCTGATTATGCCACACCAAAGACTCACGAGTCCTGACTCCCAGGATCTTCTCCAACAACCTGCCCACGTCACTAGTCAATAACTTAATGGGTTATCCCTAATCCCTTTTTTGAACAAGAAACAACATTTGCGACTTTCCCTTCTTCCAGTACTTACTTCCACCCAAGTGATGATGCAAAGATCATTATCAGAGACTCAGCAATCTCTTTCATCGTTTCCCAACACAGCAGGCTGTCTCGGTGAATTATCTAACTTAATACCTTTCAAAACCCTGAACACACCCTTTGTCTCAATCTCATTAAGTACCTCTGCTACCTCCTCCGATTCCATGCACACGCTTCCACTACTGCCCCTCACTGTTCCTATTCTGACACGGCTCCACTTCTTGCTCTTCACATACTTTACCATGTGGTTTTCCTTAATCCACCTCACCAATACCTTCAGAGTTTCCTAACTCTCCTAATTTTATTCTTCAGTTCCTTCCTGGCAAGCTTGTAATTACCTGGAACTCTGTAAGTATCTAGCTTTTTGTTTTGAACCTGTCGCGTTTTCATGTCTTCGAATCCAGATTCTTCACATCTCTTGCACACCATGGTTCTTTTACCTCCCATTCATTCCCTGCCTCGATGGAACATGCAAATGCAGAACGCCGTGCTTCTGTCCCCTGCTCTATCTCTGCCGTGCATTTCCCTGATAACGTCTGTTCCCGATCTGTGCTTCCAAGTTCCTGCATATTAGCATTTTAAATGCCACAAATTATTCATAACACTAACGTTACATTGTTTATCCCCATGAGTTTAATTGAGTTTAGATTAACCAGTTTGATAAATTCTAAGGATTCCTTTTGGCCTGAGAGTGTAGTAGTTCATAAACATATTAGGGAAAACTAGTATGGTATATCAACCACTGTTTACATGTGAGTCAAACGATACTTTAATTAGCATTGTCGGTGTGCTATTAGTGCCTGAATTACAGGTATGATACAGAAACAGTATACAGAGCCGTATTGGTTTCCCACATATTCGCCTGACAGTAGGTGGGTGATATTTTTACATGTGGAGTTGTAATTTGTTCAGATTACTATTCTGATTTGATGAGTCTTAAAACAGGTCTTTCTGCTGGAGGTCAGATTTACTGTTATAAAATCATTAATTGTAATTCCACATACAACGTATTGATTTACATGTCATCTTCTGCAAGATCGTAGCTCACAGCGGCGTTGGGCGGAAGGAGCGAGTTGACGATTTTGCTGAAAAACAGTTAAGAGTCAACTCTGGATATGGACCTTCCACTTAGAAATCAGAAGCTGAGGAATTGCGGGGTTAACAATTGTGGGCTTTTTCCATGACTTCTGGCATAATGGGAACAAGGGCGCTTAACAAATGGTTAACATATCATACTAATTTACTGAATGTATTACAGAATACGTAAAGGTGTTATGTTGATGTGAAAAGGCGGCTAAACAAGAAGGGAAGGAATTACATAGACGTGACATAGACTTGGCCAAACATTGCTTAATTATTCCTTATGTCATGTTGGGAGACATCATTCTGGGTCGTGTAGATTTTGTCATAATGAAAAAGTTGCACACATACTATTTTAGAGTGAGGCATATCAGATAGAAAGAAATCAGATTCACGATTCAATATAATTTTTAAGGTTAATAGTTTTAATTTAAAAACGTTCCGAATTTGTGGGAGGGATTTTAATTTATTTCACAACATTTTGTTCCATTGACTATAATCTATTGGGTTTTTGGGTTAATTTATCATTCACCAGGAAAGAAAATAAGCAGCGAAGGTTTTATTTACAAATTTCCAGCACCGTATGACAGTCCAGTTGGTGGCACGAAAGCGCATGTGGGTTAGACTGTCCACCGCTCCTTATTCAAATCCCGCCCTGTCCCCTTTTCCGTGAACCACTCACTCAAGGGGAAGGCCGAACCTGGTGTGATTGATATTCGAATAGACAAACAGTACCTGAAGAGTGCGGCAAGGTCGGACTGAGATTGATGGACGTGAATGGGAACAGATCGACATATTCACATACCAATGGATGGTCGGCTTTCCGGAATAGTTCTTTGACAGAAATCTGGTGGGGCCACGGGGGTTCAGGATCGGCAAGACAGTGGTTTTCCGCCAAAACCTATCCACACTCCCTTCCCCCCCCCCCCCCCCCCCTACACACACACACAACACACACACACACACACACACACACACACACACACACACACACACACACACACACACACACACACTATTGTCACGGAGAAGTCAGTCGATGAGGCAACCCGGCCCGGAATTATAACTGAGTGTGAAATTGATACGCTGGAGCCCGGAATGGAGACACTTCGGCCGCCTCTGGATTGTACTCAGGACCTGGATTCATTGATGAGCTGAAGCACCCAGGTTACCGGATACTTCACGGCACTGATCACGTGCTCCCTGAATTTCGACTGTGTGACCATGTAAATAATGGTGTTGGTGCAGTAGCTGAGATCCCTCAGGAAACCCCCGACGTAGTGAAAGATCCATTCAGAATCATTGAAGTCAAATCCTTTTCCTGAAACCTGATAATATATGACATTTACAGTGTACGTCATCCACAGGAGGATGAAGCTGCCGGAGAGGGAGAAGAGTAAAACCACAGACCTCCTCCTGCTCTCCATCTCCGGGTCACTGCGACTCTCCCTCTTGCTCTCACCCTTCAGCCCCTTACGGACCCGACTGGCCACTAAAATGTGCCTGACTGTCAGAGCGTCGAGCAGCAGGACCCCAGCATAAGGTAGAAATGGGAATAAAAATGTATCAAACCAGTCGTGTCCAACCCACCCGGGGTCAGTGAAGTAATTCTCCAATTCAACACAGAGCCACGGTATATTGTCGATGATCATCAGGTGTTGCAACGTGAAATATCGCAGAAGGTTTTTCAGACAGAACAGTACGCCGGTTGTTGTTAGAACCACAGCCGCAGTTTGCCCGGTGCAATATTTCGTTTTCAGCTTCGTGCAGCAAATAATGACAAACCGATCAAAGGTGAAAGCGACGGTGAACCAGACAGAGCAGTCAGAGGCTGTGAATCTCAGTACATGGATAACACTGCACACAGGGGTGATGTCCAGGAAATTCACCGGGAAGTAATACACATTCAATTGAAACAATATGACCTCGGTGTCAATAGTCAGTAGATCCGCCGTTGCCATGGCAACCAGGTAGCGGGTGGTGCAGGTGGAGAGGCCGCACTTCCCCCGGGAAAGGATTACGATTGTCAGAAAATTCACTTGACAGAGAGAGAGAGAAGGAAAAGAACATCACCCAGAACATTTTCTCGGGGACGCAACACGGGATCGAGATTCAGCTGAAGATCCGGGGCTCGAGATTGTAAAATATGGAAATCAGACACGGGTTACAGTGTCCCCTGACCTGCCTTTTTTTCAATTTGGATGTAGGACGAGCTGAGGAATCGGCGGCGAGAACACCGAGCGGCATGAACAGCAATGATCTGTGGTCTCCCGAGTCCAGTCGGTGAAGGGGCTGATTTAACTGATTTCACTGATTTAACCGTGACTGACCGCGCCTCTGGAAACTCTGCATCTGATGGGTCCAATAAAGGATCCGGAGGGGAGCCACACACACAAATTACTGGAGCAGCTGGCACGTCAGGCAGCAAGAATGGAGTTGAACAGACTCGCCGAGACCGTCCTCAGGACGAAGCCGTGCAACAATTCACGACACAAATCATTGGGGTAAAATAGGTCGTTTCCAGACAGCCGCCGAGCAGATTAGATTGGAACGTGTAGTGGTGTGTGTGTGTGTGTGTGTGTGTGTGTGTGTGTGTGTGTGTGTGTGTGTGTGTGTGTGTGTGTGTGTGTGTGTGTGTGTGTGTGTGTGTGTGTGTGTGTGTGTGTACGTCAGAAGCCAGCTAGCAAACAGCTTTATTATTTATCCCCAGCGCGGGTCTTACACAAACACACTGGACAAGGATTGTCTGAATTTGCCCTATCTGTATAACACTCCTCACACTGTATTCCTCAATGAAATTTCCCATCGTGTTTCGAACTTCAAGTCCCCAGCCAACAGTCCCTGTAAATTTCATCAGGCCAAATTTATCTCCCTACTATTAAAGTTTTTTCCATTATTCACGAGGAAGAAAGATTGCCTCATCAAAAATATTAATATTAGCTCAAGATTGTTTGCTTTCTTATGTCTAATCATACACTAACATATACCATCCTTTCCTGGAGACGTCCGACCTGCATTAATAATAGCCCTCTTAATTCACACATAGACAACTCAACATCACTGATACTATCATTGCTCCACCTGACTGCCAACACACCAGTGCACTCACTGAGAACCTTATCCCTACACATTTAACCTCTTCGCTTAAGTTATCTTGTTTATGAATCGCGGCAAATGACACAGTCAATAACTCAACCGTCTCCATTTGAGTAGCAATCATTTTAACCTCATCAATCAATACTGAAACATCAGGTTCATTACGGACCGTACTACACATTTCCTTTAATGATTAGCCAAACTTCCCTAAGTTTAATATCCCTTCCAGAATAATCTCAATATGTCCTCCAGTAAAGGCTTTTCGCAATCTTCAACAATTTCCTCAGCACAGCCTGTAGCCTTTTTATTGTTGATAAGGTCACTGGGAGACTGATGCTTCTTAACTTGCCTAAACTCTTCAATTCCCTCCCTAATTTATCCTATGCACTCTTCAGTCCACCACGGTGCAGCTTTTCTCCCATGAATTCCATTTTAACAGGAATCACTTTCAATACTATTGGATGAAGAATGTGACATTACATTTTATTGTTAAAATCGACATCAACCTCAACATTCAGCCCTGACAGACGCTGATCACGTAAAGCTTTAAACTCAGCCCAATTTGGTTCAACAACAACAAAAAAAAAAAAATCACGTCCGCCCGATCTGCCTCTTGTCCCTGATATAAATCTAAACAACGGCTTATAAAGACAGTCAAATGTCACTTCCCAATCTTTCATCACCCATAGCGTCCAACATGCTGACGACAGCCAATATGTTCTGAACTAAAACTAAATATCTCCGTGTATCAGGGTTATTATAAATATTGTGTTTCGTGGTGAGAGTTTCCTGAACACATATCACATCGGGAGGATTTCACAAGTCAGATATCATGTATTTTTATAGAGTATGGAACATTGGAAATCATTTTTCTCGCATTCCTCTGCAATATTTTAATCCCATAATGTCGACTGGGATTCAGACACCAAACGCTTCAGAGCTTCATTTACAGCTTCCCACATAGCATCAGTTATAACAAGATACTCCTCTGCAGGTTTCAAAATACTTTCAATTTCCACAGTTTGATGTGACAACTCAGCAACAGAATTCGCCAGGTCGGTTCTAAACATCACGAAATTTATTTTATCCAGCTGTAAAGTACCGTTAATAAGAGAACTGTCATGCCGACATAGGTCCATTGATTTCACGGGCTCTTCTCCCACTGGGAAGAGAAGAAACTAACATCGTTTTGTTTAACTGTGTACAAGATCACTCTCACTGACTGACTTTCATATGAACTGACCGTCGTATGAATTCATATTTGGCGACAGGCACGTCGGCCGCTGACAACTGCGGGAAAAAGTGGATCTGAGCAACGACAGGCCGCGTGCACATCGGCCCCAATCTCAGCCCAACCACTTCTGCTCTTTCGCCATTTTGGAGTTGATCGATTTGCTGCAGTCGGTAGGTCGCCAGCCCGCCGTTAGTCTCTTCGGGCGGTGTTTGTTGTGGATCGGGAACAGTGCTGAGGAGCGAACTAGGAGCAAACGCAATAGGACTGCTGCACCATCAATAACTCTCGGAGACGTGAGCTAAGGTAGGCTTTTATTGGCTGGAAGAAAGCACAAGCAGCAAGTGACTACCACAGAAGCAGTCAGCAGGGGGGCCGTGTCCAGACAGGTATATGTAGTTCACCACAATGACTACAACTCCCAAGCGGCTATGCGCCGCCCCAGCCCACAACCCCATTTCAACAACTGACGCTGAGAAAATCTAAAGACTGCCCGATTTCCCGTTATCTAGGCAATATCCTTGTATACCACCGTCCAAAACTCCAGAACTTTTTTTTCTCTATAGTTTTATTGCAACACTTCAGGTGCGATTAAACTAGAGATCCATGAAAGTGCAGAGTAACTACTTCACACCAGAACTCAGCGCCGCGACTAGTAGTGACCACTACCCATCATCCTATGCAGCTACTTTCAGTGAGTTATTGTCATTGGCGCTCCGGCTCGCCGGCGAATGTTAACAGTGCCTTGTAAGATATCTCATCCTGTCTCTCGTCCGTTCTCTTCACCTCAGATTACAAGTTAATTGAAACAAGTGAGTGAACCATTTGCCGATACATTTATAAACAACAGAACGCGTTAGGAGCCAGGGTTACTTGTGAGATAATGCCAGCTGTATGGTAACGAATCACGGCCAATCGTCCCACCGAGTCCGCACTGACAGCAGATACACCATCGCACTGATGTTTCATTAATGAAGTCCGTCTAATATGTTCTGTCGGTTCGCAATCAGAGCAAGACTTTAACGAACAATTAACCGACCTATTGTGAAGGCAAATTATATCGGTAACCACAGCCTTCAGGAACGGAGCGTCAAATCGATCAGCTTTGAAGTCACGCTCCAGCCGGAAGGACGTCAGTAGAATCGAGGAAGGTGTCGTCTCTTTAACAGAGGCTTGGTGAATTCGGGACATGTGAGAAAAATTTTATAATTCGGTACAGAAAGAATACAAATTCATGTTGAGAGAGAGAGAGAGAGAAAGACAGAGAGAGAGAGATCAGCATTTCGATACCAATTGTGGCCATTGAGGCTACGATTAATGTCTCTTTTTTTCGCCTGTGTCTGAAACAATACACCGAAACAGGTAAATATTGAGTTTACTCGACAGCACAACGAACCAAGGTGAGTTATAGTGAGAGGTTTCATAACTATTCCTTCAGGAAGGGTAGGGTCCGTTCTTTCACCACTTTCAACAATGGGAAGTGCGTGTTGAATCAAATGAAACATTTCAGTAGAATGTTCAGCTTGAGAGACGCCGAGTCACCCGGGCACTGAAAGCATTAAAAATCACGAGTGCTCCAGGTGAGGCTCGAACACAGCCTCGCCATTTCTCCGCCGCGTACTGACATATAAGTACCTCGCGCTAACCGATTACGCCACTGGAGCCCAGTGCTGCAAACGCGTGTTTTTACATATGGAAAGAAAATTTAGAAGCCTCTTACAGATATCATAGAACATAGAGCCTATGTATTGCCATACCAGCTAAAAAGCAAATCAAAGGCACTCAAACTCTAATCCCACCATCCTACCATGTCCATATATCTCGATCGTCCTTACATTCAAGTGAATATCAAATCAGTAGATGGGCACATCGTATACCACCTATAAATTTCCTGATACTGCAAGTATTGCTGGTCGAATCTCAGATGGAGACGAGAGAGCGAACAGGGGCGAGATACGCCAATGTGTGGTGTCACAGCAACAACCCTGCACTGAACGTCAGAGAGAGGAAAACAGATTATTGTGGACTTCAGGAAGGATGGAGATACCGATCCTCATCGGGGGGGGGATCAGAAGTGCTGAGAAGAAGCAGTTTCCAGTTCATGGGTGTTAAGATCTCTGAGGACATAACCCGGTGCCAGCATATCGATGCGGTTATAATGAAGGCAAGACAGCGGCTATACAGTACTTCCGTACAATGTCCTCTGTTTGTTACTCAAAAGGGCATCTTTGGTTGGTTAAGAGTGGGAATGCTTCTTTGTCTGATAAGCGTTTCTCTCGCAGTTGTTTAGCTTTAGACTTGCTGCCGTGGGGATTGTATTCATTCGTTATACATTTGTTCATTGCTAACCAATGAGGCTGGGAGCTTGGGGGAGGGGTGTCCCGGGTTTTCAGGAGAGGAGGGAAGGGGACGCCGAGGAAGGCGGACGTGCGCTGCACTGCTTGGTTGAACAGCGGGGTGGTCCCAGGACGTGGAGGTCGGAGAAAAGTGACGAGGGGCCGAACGATGTGCACGAAACTGACTGAACTTTGATGTTGGCGCCTTTTACTTTTTCTTTTCTTTCATATATATATATATCTAAAGGTTCCAGGAAGCGAGGGGCGAGTTTCTTAGGCTCGTTTTTGAGAAGGATGTCTTTGCATGAAAGCCACTCCATCTGCCCAGGTCGATACTCAGGCGCAGGAGTCTGGGGATTGCGCAGATTTATAGGGATGCTTTCGAAATTCTGAGATCTCACAGAGTTTTGGTGTCTGCGGATTTGGAGTTGTGACGTGTCTAAATTTTGCATCATTCACAGATACTTTCATAATAGATATATATTTTAATGTCCAACAGTATACTGGTTATTTCATGGTGGCGGCGGCAATTTGGTGATCGGTTTGAAGTGATCCTTGCTCTGGTAAAAGCTAATGTGCATGTGTGCATGTCAAAGGGATTGTGGTGCAGACTGAAATTCGGATTGCGCCGGTATAGGGGTGCGAGGTTGAATATGTGACTCCACGCAGATTTGCTGTACAACCATACTTTTGTGTAGTGGTTGATCTCCAAATGTATTCTGGGGCATATGTGAATCTTTATTGTCCAGGCCGGCATTTTCTGAATTCTTTAAACTGATTCGCATTCTGAGATTATGCTTTGGGACGTGTCAGAGTGATTAGGGTGCGCGTCGATTTGGGGATAGAGCAGATTCAGGACGTCACCTACAAATTTGCGAGGCACAGTTACTTACGCAGTCATCATGTGTACTGTTCGAAATGATTATTTTCTGGGATTACGTAAAACGCATTTGAGGTTCCCAGCGGGTTTGATGCACACGTGGATTTTGGGTGCGCTCTTTCTTGAGGATGTGTGCGTATTTGGGGTGCACATGGGTTTGAGATGCGAAATTAATTGGAACTTGCGCAGACCTAAGGGTTTCTTCTCCGATAAAGGGATGCAAACCAATTGGGGGTTTGTGCACCTGCACTCCATCCGCCGAACAGGCGGTATCTCCAAGTGGTCACCCATTTTAATTCCACTTCCCATTCCCTTTCCGATATGTCCATTCATGAGTTCCTCCACTATCACGATAAGGCCACACTTAGGTGCGAGGAACAACAGCTTATAATCCGTTTGGTTAGCTTCCAACCTGATGGCATGAACATTTCTTTCTCAAACCTCTCCTTCACCATTTTCTACCCCTTTGTCTCTCTCTCTTAATATCTCCTTGCCCGCCATAGCCTCCCTATGGTCCAGCTCCCCTTGCTTCATTTTTTTCTTTCCTCCATAGCCTTCTGTCTCTTTCAGCAATCTAATTCCAAGCACTTTGCTTCATCCATCCACCTCCAAGTTTTACCTGTCGTCTGGCGTTTCTCTTTCCCCTCACATCACCTTTCAAATCTACTCCTCTACTCTTTTTGCCCTCCAGTCCTGCTGAAGGGCTTCAGCCCGAAACGTCGACTGTGTTCTTTTCCATAGATGCTGCTTGGCCTGAGATGTTTCTCCAGCATTTGGTCTAATCCATCCCCCGCACCCCGTTTTGTTAGGTGCTCAGTTATATTGGGCCGTAATGTACAGCATACAAGTCTGCATATACCTTTGATTCATCTAATCGCATTCAGGAGTTGGGTAAATCTCCAGTTGAATGCTATACACAGGAGAGAAAGTTAAAATATGGTTGTCTTAGGAATGCATTCCTGTGAATGACCGGGACACGCTGTTACATTATCACACTGGTCAGTGTTAAGTCTCCAGAGACAACAACATTATCATCACGGTCAACGGTGGTCAAATGCATGTGCCCAGCAGCAGTATGCACGTATCTCGAAAATGCGTGTGAGTCAGAAAATCTGCGTACTTCCCCAAGGAAGGACGCACATTCGGCGACTCAGACGAAGAATCATTTCAAACACAAAATGGCTGCCTTGTCGTTAACTGCTCCACGCATCCCAAAGGTCGGGAGCACATCACCAAATCTGCCGATCAACCCGAATCCTTATGAACTCCCAGATACACACACAAAAATGTGGCGACTCCATATTCGCCGACAAACCCCCAAATATGTTATCCCCAAATACGAGCGCATCCCCATAACGAGAACAAACCCCAAAAGCCGTGTGCATCCATGTGCACCCCGAGACCCTGTGCAACCCATTTTAGCTGACACGCAATACCCAATACCGAATGCAGCTCGCACCCTAAACCCGCTGACAACCCCACATGCCCATGAGATTGTTCCGAGCAAGATGCATTCGAAACAGTTGAGAAAATGGCATCGTCGACGTCAATAATCCGCACTCAACACATTCGTGTGCAAATCTTGACCCGCCAACACACCCAAATCTAAGTGTGTGCACGGCCATGCTTGAGACTAAATTTCGAGTGATGTCTAAGTTTCTTCCTGAAATCTCACCGGCGGTTGTTTTTTTCGCCTTCTCTTAAATTGCACTAATTTCTAAAGGCGCAGCTCAGTACCTTTAATTTTTAAATATGTTACAGTATTGATGAAGAATTAGACCAATAGTCTGTAGAGTTGCCCAGCGCTCCGGATTATCGGAATTTACTTTAGCAGAGGCTTTGCTTCGATAAATCAAAACAGCCCGCCGTGAATCCACAAAACGTGTGCATATCACCAAATCAGTGCGCACTCCAAACACACTGACACACCACATATATAATAGATAACTCTAAAGCAGAATTCCTGTCCAACAGTTCAGAATATGGCTGTTCCAACAATTAAAATTCGCACCACCCGAAAATATGATTGCAACTATTGATTGTTAAACAAACAGCCCCCGGAATATACGAACATCACATCATCTAATTACGTCCCCGTAATTGACTACAGACCCCTAAATTGGCGCGTATCCCCAAATCCTTGTGCGTATTTGCTGCCAAACCCTAAATCTACGCACACCCAAATTCAGCGCTCACCACATATATTTGTGGATTCAATTTTAAATCCGTGCGTATTCCCAAATCCAAGTTCACACGATAGCAGTGTGCACCCCTTATTCTCCGAAAATGCCCAATATCTGCACGACCCAATTCAGTGCGCACCCCAAAGCCGCTGACATCCTGACATGGTTTAGAATCCTTTCAAGAATTCATTCCTCGACATTAAAATCCGCACACAGCCCAAAGTTAATGTGCAACTTCAAATGCGCCAACAAGCCTAAATCTTTATCTCACCCCAAATCCGTGATTACATGTACACAGCCCCAAATCCATGTACACCTCAAATACGGGTTCCATCAACTAGGAACGCACCCTAAAATTCATGTGAATATCATACCCGCGGAGAAAACCACTTGCACATTAGATTATCCCAGAGGAAGTATCATTTAAAATAATTCACGTCAAATTTCAAATTAAATTCATTATTCACGTGATCTTTGAGATTCGGCACACTTTCAAACCGCAGGCACCGCAAATACGTGAAAAATCCCCACAACGTCAAAACCGTGGACGCACACGCACTAATTAGATTATCTCAAAAGAAAAAAAAAACAGACAAAATCTGTGTACAACGAGCCCCACAAATGAATGTGAAAGTTTCAGCGTGTTTGGGCTGCGCATGGTGATGCGCACCAATTTGACGATGCACATGGATTTGGTGATGCGCACCAATTTGACGATGCACATGGATTTGGTGATGTGCACCAATTTGACGATGCACATGGATTTGGTGATGAGCACCATTTTGACGATGCACATGGATTTGGTGATGTGCACCAATTTGACGATGCACATGGATTTGGTGATGAGCACCAATTTGACGATGCACATGGATCTGGTGATGCGCACCAATTTGACGATGCAAATGGATTTGGTGATGCGCACCAATTTGACGATGCACATGGATTTGGTGATGAGCACCAATTTGACGATGCACATGGATTTGGTGATGCGCACCAATTTGACGATGCACATGGATTTGGTGATGCGCACCAATTTGACGATGCACATGGATTTGGTGACGCGCACCAATTTGACGATGCACATAGATTTGGTGACGCGCACCATTTTGACGATGCACATGGATTTGGTGATGAGCACCAATTTGACGATGCACATGGATTTGGTGATGCGCACCAATTTGACGATGCACATGGATTTGGTGATGCGCACCAATTTGACGTTGCACATGAACATGGTGATGTTCGCTGATTTGGGTTGCCTTTTTCAGTCGTGGGACACAGATAGATTTGTTGAGTTGACGGATCAAAATTTGCGTCTGGATTATTAATATCGAGGCTGCTATTTTTTTCCATTGTATTTTATTGATTGTTTCTCCGGGGAAATCTGATGTACAAGTGGCGGAGTCCGCGGGTTTAGGGTGTGCACTGAACTTACGATTGCGCAATTTTATTTCTTGTCGATGAATATGGGTTGCACACGGTCTTGTGGTTCATGTGGATCTGGGGTTGTGCCTGGATTTAGGAGTGTTCTCTAATAAAGAGTTGCAAACTGATTTAGGGGAGTGCTCTGATGTAAGGGTGCGCACCTTTTAGGGATAACAAATTTAGGGTAGAATCTCCACGTTTTTGTGAGTGCATATCGATTTGGTGACGTGGTGGTTTTTACCAGACAGCCATTTTCTGTTAACAATGATTATCCGTCTGGTCTTCTAATATGCCTGTGGTATTTGAGGATGTGCGCAGATGTGGGGCTGCAGGATTAGTGATCGGGATTTTCGTGTAGTCTTGACTACGGGGCTGCATACGGATTTGGGTTGATCGGTGTGTCGTCGATCTGCAAAAGGACTTTGGCGCACACATGGCTTGCTGACCACGAGACGGTCATTTTCTGTATTGGTTAATAATCCCTTATGGCTCTCGGGTGTCAGAGGGTTTGGGTGCGCACCGAATTTGGGTTTGCGCAGATTTAGGGGTGCTTTGGCATATATGGGTGGCAACCGATTTGCGATGCGAACGGATTTAGTGAAATCAGGGGATTTGGGGTTTCATGCAGATTTGGTTTTTTTAGGTGTGTTTCGGCGAGTACTTGTGCACAGTGGTGTGTGGATTCGGAATCTGATGGTGCTTTCTGATTGCACTAAATTGCACAAACCAATATGGGTGCATAGGACGTCAGTATGGATTTGGTCCTCGCGATTTCTTTAAGGTGAACGCTGTCACTCCAAAGCGATCCTTCCTTTGGGAAAACCAAATGTGTACACGTGAGTATCAGCAGGTTTGGTGATGTACACGGTCTTCGATGCTCCCGGATTTGGGGTCCTGACAAATCTCACGGTTGTTTAATTGATAGATACCTTATTAATAAATACACTTCCAGTTTTCTACTCTGCTCTTGCTATGATTTTTAAGTTGGAAGTTGCTACTTTCTGAACTATTTGAAATGATTTCTCCTCTCGGATAACGAAATCTGTAAGTGGGAGGTGTTGACAGGTTCGGTGTGCGCACCCATTTGGGTGTGCATACGGATTTGGGAGTGCACGTGGATTTTGGTTGTCGGTGGAATTGGGTATAATGCCAAAATTGAAATTGCTTATTTTACAGATACTCGGATAAATAATGCACTTTAACGTTGAGCCTTGTTCTTGCTATTTTTTAAAGTAGTTTGAGCTATCTTGTGAAATGTTTGAAATGTTTCTGTGTCTAGGATAAACAATTGTACATATAGGGGCGGACTCGGATTTGGGGATTTGGGGACTCGGATGTGCGCAGCGAGTTTGGGTACACACGGATTTGGGTGTGTCGGTGTATTGGGGGCTTGACGAATTACAATGTTGTTTCACTTATATATACTTTAATAATAGAATTCGGAAGTTTGTTTTAGATTTTTGAAATCGAAGCTATTTTGTGAACTGTTTGACCTGACTCGTGATTTCGGATAATCCACCGTGCATGTGGGTTTGTCGTCAGGATTGGGGTGCATATGGATTTAGGGCGAGTTCTTACTCGGTCATGCGCACAGATTTATGGTTGAATACGGACTTCGGAATGTGCGCAGATTTAGGCGTCTGTTGTCTAATATGGAGGTGAACAGGTTACACCCAGATCTGTGTCTGTCAAATGATCTGGAATTGCAGCTGCATTTTGAGATTCGTGCTGATTTTAACGTCAAAGCAGTTATTTTCTGATCGATTTGAAATGATTCCCTCTGAGATAATCTATTATGCATGTTGGAGAATCAGCGTGTATGGAGAGAGCACTGATTTTTGGGATTACGCAGATTTAGGGCGGTACGGCAAATATGCCCTCGCACACCATTCTGGGGATGTGAACAGATTTAGTGATGTGTCCGACAATATAGAGGTGCACGCTTATTTGTAACGCTCATTGATGAGCGAGGAGCGTGCAGGCCAGTATGTGAATGTTTACTGGTTTTGGCAAATATGTCCTCACACAATACTCTGAGGATGCGAACAGATTCAGTGATTTGGAGTTGTTAGATATCTGAAGGTTGTTTCATTGAGAGATAATTTCAGAACCAATGCTCCCTGAACTTTTCACCAGTATTCTTCAAACTTTATGCGGGAGGCAGCCATTTTGTGAACTGGTCGAAATTATTTTTGCCCTGTGACACTGTGTAGGGGTGTCAGCGGGTTTGCGATGCCCATTGAATTGAACATTACACAGAGTTAAGGCAAAATAGTCAAACATGTAATGCCTTTGATGGCTGGATCACAGACGAATGAGGGGGACGGATGTTGTTTCTGGAAATGATCGAATGTTTAAAGGCATCGATAAAGTAGATGTGGAGAGAAGGTTCCCCGTGGCGGGACAGTCAATACCAGCGGACCCACATCGGAATGGAGGTCCGTCCATTCAGAACGGAGATTGGGAGTGTTATCACACACGTAAATGTGTGTGATAAAACCATCAGCAGCAATAGAACAGACCTGGAGTCTGGTATCGTTGTTAATAAACATTATTCAAGAGTTACAGTCTGACGACGGTCTGTAAGAAAGTTCAGTTCAATCCGTAGAACTGATTTGAGAGAGAGAGGTATTTGTAATCTGAATAAACAGGGGTCGTCGGTCTTGCCGTTCTCCTCTGAATTCTTCAAGTTAGCCAAATATGACTCCCCTAAGGGTACCGACTTCACTGGTATATCTACTAACCCAGGCCAGGGTTAAACACAGCTGTAGTTTGCACAGCTTCACCCTTGCACTCACTGTGACGGCCTCTGATCAATCTCGATCCTCAAACCACCCTCGTGTACACTCGAAGAGTTCATCCAGTGACTCCTTCGTCACCAGCCTCCGTGAGTCTCTTCTGTTTGTCTTCCAGAAAGACAGTCGACCTGACACACACTGAACATCAGCTGTCCATCATGTAACTCCTCCTCTCTCTCCATAGCAACTCGGGCAGCAGTAGAAGACATCTGCTTTTCGTAAAACTGTATTTCGTCTCTCTCTCTCTCTCTCTCTCTCTCTCTCTCTCTCTCTCTCTCTCTCTCTCTCTCTCTCTCTCTCTCTCTCTCTCTCTCTCTCTCTCGCTATCAAAGGCACAGTCCATAACGAATGAAACATTAGAATCCATCACAGGAAAAATTTATTTCCTCACAGTATGGTAAGTCTGTGGAATGGGTTGCACAGGCGGCTGTGGAGTCGGACTTTAGATATATTGAAGTCAGAGGTGAACAGGTTGTTGATTACTCAGACCATGAAGGAATACGGTGAAAATACAGGAGATTGGGGATGAGATGGACCTTGATCAGACATGATGATGAAGTGTCACAGCAGACTCGATGGCTTAATTCTGCTCCTATATCTCATGGTCTGATTTTAGGTTCCTGTGTTGCCGGGTGTCAGCATCTCAGTCGATATGCCCTTGGACCAACCCAGAGTGGGGGAGAGGGAGAGACTGACAGAGACGCAGGAGAAGAATAGTAGGAATAGTAGGAACAACTGAAATGGATAGTGGTGCACAGTAGAGGGGAGTCAGGGAGTCGGGGTAGGTTTTAGCGGATGGATGGGGTAACATAAAACGGTTTGGATGTCAGAGAGGGAGGAGATGACGGAGACGAAGAAGGTTGTAATTGAGTAAGTATTCAGGTTGAGAGGTCACCTTGCTGTTGAAAAAGACGTTCGAGAGCGCCACCACTTTCGGCTCTGCTCACCCCTTCTCTTCTGTGACCTCTTACCCGAAGGCCGATGTGAGAATTATGGCTCAGATGACTGAACACTCGCCGGTCACCGGGTTCCGAATGTCTACCTGGGAGGGCACGGAAAACCTTTGCCACCTGGAAAGTTTGTATTTCAGGCGCTCGTGCTGAGCGCTCAGTGCTCAACCGTAGGAAATCTATTTCCAGCTCTGTTGGTTGTGATCCAACACCTCCCAGTATTCTTATGAAACAGCGCCTGGGCTCCAACTGAGAAGGAACATCTTTGACAGAAAACAGCCTGGCCAAATCCACACTTGCAAGATTATTCATGACGCCAAGAAATGGCAGCCTTAATTCAATTTAGAACTAAACCCGATGTCATAAATACCCTTTTCCATTATCACCTTGAATCTAACGGCAATATCATCACGAGATGCAAAATGTTCACCTGCACAAACTTTTGTCACCTGCCTTGTTCCATTCCGCAGGAGAAGATACAGTATTGCACTCTCTGGTTGGAATTATCTACCTACTGATTAACGAAATTTTCTTGAGAACATTTGAGAAACCACCCCACTGGTCCTTCCACGGGACGGGGCTCACAGTTAATACCTGGAAAAATCACCCAATATCACAAACTTATGTTTCTTTACAGATTTGTTCCTCTGAATCCCCGGGACTATTAGGTGATTGAAAATATGGCCCCATGATCGAGTTCATAACTTTCTTATTCCTCATTTCCTCCCAAATAAACCTCACTGGGACGGGTTCCCCAGTGTGTCCTGACTGAGCACCGCCGTGACATTTTCCATGACGCAAAGCCGCCCCTCATGCTTGCATTGTTTGCTCATTAGCACGACTCAAACAGCCGAATCCCAGAATATTAAGCTAACGGTCCTGCCTCTCCTACAACAAAGTCTCACTACTAGCTACAATGCCATACTTCCAGACTTTGAGACCCGCCCTGAGCTCAACTGCCTTTAGTACAATACTTACTGCACCGAAACGTAGGCAGCTCAGAACATGAGTCCCGGCTGGATCAAACTTTGACTTCCTGGTTTTGTCTGAGGTCTTAGCTACATCTGTTCCAACAAGCTTTTTTCTATCTGTGATTGCATTACGGTTTTCACTCCCTCGTAAGTCTAGATTTATGACCTCTTTTATGCCAGGAAATCCCGCTGAGATATTATTTCAACTTAAGTTGTTGTGCAAACTGAGAGAGTTGCTCGTTGGCAGAGGAAGTGAAGGAGCTGCGCACGGCAGGCCGGTTTGGCGTGGCCTCCAAGCAGGAGTCTGTGCTGCCCCCCGGTGTTCGTTCGGCAGAAGACAGGCTCTGTTGTGGTCGACTGCAGATATCAGTGGTATTCAGTTGACCCAAAGCTTCAAACTGCGTGGGTATTTTTTTTCTATTTTATACATATTTCTGTGCCTTCTGCCGTGTTTGAAAGCTGATAATGAGTTTTGCACCTTTTTTGTGGAGTAACGTTGTCCTGTTTGGCTGTATTCATGGATGTTCGTGTGTCGTCCTGACCTGTGAGACATACCTCGACTTGGCTATTTTAAACTGTGTTTCCCGACCAGAAGTAATCAAACTGTTATACCTGTTATTGAGCCGCTGGGCCACAGGGGGACGCTGTGCAGGGCCTGGAAGTTTTACCCCATTTAATCTCCGGACCGTCACCCAGTTTCCTGCGAACTGAACATTCTGTCTATTTTCCTCCCAATATGACCTGACACAGAGTCATCGTATAACGACAAGATGACGAGAGGTATTGAACGTGTGGACAGTCCGAGGTCCGAGGTTTTTCCCGGCGCTGAAATGGGTGCCACAAGAGGACACAGGTTCCAAGTGCAAGGGAGTAATTATAGAGTAGATGGCAGTGGTGTCTTTTACTCAGAGAGTGGTGAGGGCGTAGAATGGGCTGCCGGCAACGGTGGTGAAGGCGTAAAAATTAGGGTCTTTTAAGAGACTTTTGAATAGGTACATGGAGCTTAGCTCTTTTTAAGGTAGGGACGTGTTCGGCTCAACATTGTGGGCCGAAGGGCCTGCCTTGTGCTGTAGGTTTTCTATGTTCCTATGTTTCTATCTCTAATTTCCCTTGCTGATGAACCCGCCTTGCGGATCTGTTGTTGTTCAAACAAACGCGAGGCACTGGTTTATAATGCACACAATTCCCGCTCCCGAGCTCTGATTGGAGGCTGTCCCAAGGGGAAAATACATATGAGTCTCTGACACCGTCAGTCAGACTCTGAGCGAGACTCCTCCATACTATCCCAACAGACACACCCGGAGTCAGACGCTGAGTGAAACTCCCTCAACAACATTACATCACATAAGTTCCGAGTCAGACAAGGAGTGAATCTTCCTCCGCGCTGTCCCAAATTTTCGGAAAAGGAGTGAAGCTCGCACTCACAGTCGTATAACGCAATTCCGGAGTCAGTCACTGAATGAATCTCCCTCCACACTGTCGCATCACACACTGCCGGTGTCAGACACAGAGTGAATCTCCCTCCTCACCGTCCCATGAATCACTACCCAGGTCAATAGGAGAGCTAAACCCCCTCCGTCCTCCCTCTCCCCTCTCAACAATCCCCAGCGCTCCGCCATCGCAGTCGTCTGGAATTCTGTCCCGGATACTGTGAGTGCGCGTGACAGGATGTGGATTATTCAGCGCGCACGTGCTCCCAGTTTCAATCACCGACTCCAAATCCCGGACTGGGGCCCGTCCCTCTGCAACGGGATGATAGAATCCCTCATCTTGAAATCAAAGTCGGTAGCAATGTTACCGAGCGACAGGTTGTATTGAGGACACAGGGGGGCTGGTGAAAGGCTCAGACAGATTAGGAGAATGAGGATAGACGTGGCAATTAGAATACAATGCCGGGAATCGTATGAGCATGGAATTTGAAAAAAAGAAATAAAAGCGTAGACTGTTTTCTAAATGGAACGTTTTTTTAAAAAACCCAGGCAACCTGTTCATATTCTATGCCTTCTCAGAATGGTCTAGATCAATCCCCTCATAACTACTGTTGAAACAAACTTTGAACCGCAGATCTATTTAGAATGTATAAATAGCCTATCTGACATTAGTAAGTGGGTGATTAATCCTTCATCAGTGTTTCAGAGATCTAAAATCTATTTCAATAGGTACGGGTCAAATTGACCAGAACAGCCTCAATGTACAAAAGTTTGTAGCACCTGTACAAAGGTTTAAGATTTTTAAATATTTCCATGTTAGGTCATTTTGGGTCACTTCAGGAAAAGTCATCAAATTTCGGCTAAAAATGGCATTCGTGCTGTTTTTATTGCTGTCAAATGTCAAAACGTGTCAAATCTGATCCGGCACAGTATGTAAGTGTTAAAAACAATCTGCGGTGCAGAGGGAGACTTCGTGCAGCTTTCCCAGAAGTTTAACCTGCAGCTTGAGCCGGTGGTGAGGAAGGCAAATGCGATGACAGCATTCATTTCGAGAGGACTGGGACGGAAAAGCATTGACGTCATTTTCAGGCTCAATACGTCACTGGTGAGGTCACATTTGGAGTTCTGTGAGCAGGTCTCGATCGCTTATCTCACAGGGAATGATAACGGGATTGGACGTCTTCTTATTGGAGACAGAACACACACACACAGCGATTCAGGAACAGCTTCTTCCCATTCGCCATCACATCTTTCAACGCATCAGCAAGAACTCGACATTTCTGCGGTGTTTATTAATATTTGCAATTTACATTAATTGTACACCTTTGCGCCGTACTGATGCGTCAAAAGTACAAATTTCAGGTGTTATAAGCTTCAGATAATAATTGAAATAGCGGTTCCGGTGGAAAACATCCGATAGGGTGGACAGGACACTTGGCACGCTGGTCTTCACCAGTCACACTGAGTACAGGATACAGGTGGTCTTGTTACCGTGGTACAAACAGTCGGTGAGGCCGCCCTGCTTTAGGACAAAATGTCAGTGAACTGGATAAACTGTACATGGAATTCTCCAGGGATACTGCCAGAACTCGGAGGACTGAGTTATGGAGAGAGCGAGGGACATTGGGACTTCAGTCTCTGGAGCGCAGTTGTAAATTTACAGAGTTACATGAACCCGAGAGGGGCACAGACAGAGGGAATGCGCACAGACCTTCATCAAGGGTTGGGTTATCGAGAACCAGACGGCACAGGATTGAGGTGAGAATGATTGGAAAGCAGAAAGAGAGGGAACGATCAGGGAGACGGGGGGGGCGGGGGTTTAGATAGAACACGGAGGGGAGTTAGAGAGTGCTGGGGGAGGGAAGGGGAGAACGGTGAGAGGTGGGCAGAGGGAGCAGAGAAAGTGCGGGCGGAGAATATTCGAGGAAATAAGGGGAGGAGAGGGGGCAGAGAGAAATGTAGAGGGAGCGGGGAAAAGCGGCACGGGGAGATGGCGAGAAAGAAGAGGATAGACGGTGAGAGTAATTTGTCGGTGTCTAGTGGGGAGAATATGTTTGCGACAAGAGGATGAGATGGTGTAGGAGGGAGGGGCAGAGAGGCTGGGGAGGGCATTTGACAGGATTTACGAGTGAGAGTGAAGGGGAGAGAAGGAGGAGAAAATGGGGGAGTCACTTGATTCATGTCGACTCCACTGGCTGTTGGCAGAGACTCTGGATCTTTTCAGGAACATCCGGGAATAAAGGTGTCGACTTCTCGCAGATAAAACGCCAATCACGATCACAATGGTTATCCCTTTCGCACTGACTGCAGACGAGCGTTCCAGAGGACGGATTGTACAGGACACTCCGGCCCGCAGTCCTATACAGGAGGGTTAAAGAATTTCAACAGAGACAAAACAGCTTCAGTAGAGCACCCGAGCGGAGTCCGTCCGCAAGCTAATCCCATGAATTCGATCTCTCCTAATTGCCTGTGTGAGTCCCCAGACTCATCCCAGTCAACCAGTCTCCCCCCATGGGCCCGTGTCAGTACCCAGGCAGAAACCACGGTCCCAATGTCTCCCCACAATCCTGTGACCCCAAAATAATCCCACCGAACCGCTTCCTCACCA
Source organism: Hypanus sabinus (assembly GCF_030144855.1). Classification (NCBI taxonomy): domain Eukaryota; kingdom Metazoa; phylum Chordata; class Chondrichthyes; order Myliobatiformes; family Dasyatidae; genus Hypanus; species Hypanus sabinus. The sequence continues at coordinate 131,295 of NW_026781558.1, read as the reverse complement.
GAATCCTCTGTCATTCCCCATAGTCGAACAGGACCTCCCTCTCCCCTCTGATCTCTTTCAGTCCCCGAACAAATCCCGCCGTCCCACCGTCTAATCACGTTGCCCAGCTCTTTACCCGTAGATCTTTATCATTCAGCAAACGAATCACACTGTTCCTCCCTCTCCACACAGCCCGGCGACTAGCTCCGAACTAATCACTTTACCTCACTGTGTGCCCATCGCCCTGTACTGGTCTCCAAACTAATCCAGTTGTCCTACTCTCGCCCCTCAGATCTAAGTCATTCAGTAAACTAATCCCGCTGTTGCTTTCTCTTCTGACAGGCCGGCGACTGTCTCCAAAATGATCCCACTGCACCGCGCTCACCTGACTGGCATGCGTCAGTACCAAAATAATCCCTGTGTACTGTTCTCTCCCTACTGCCCCCTGCCATTTTCTGAAATATTCCCACTGCCCTGTCCTTCCCCGGCAGACATGTGCCGGCCCCAAAATGCTACCCCCTACCCACATACAAACAAATCCCAATACCCCTCACTTTTTCCACAATATTACGTCAGACCGTAAACGAATCCTATTTTCTCCCATCACGACGATCACAATACCCAACTCTCACCCGACAGATCAGTCCAAATCTCACCTGTTTTCGCATTTTCCAATCCAGTATGTATGGGTTTGGTTCACAAGGTTGCGGGATACAAAGTTCTAGGAAATTTAAGTTTATTGTATTAATGCCAAGAATCGAAAACTATGATACGGAGCTTCTCTCAGTTGGTTATAACAGGAATCTCTTTCTGTGTGTGTAAGACCCCATGACTGTGTGATGGGAGAATGTGGAGGGTGATTCACTCTGTGTCTGACCCCGGGAGTGTGTGATGGGAGAATGTGCAGGGAGATTCACTCTTTGTCTGATCCCGGGAGTGTGTGATGGGAGAATGTGGAGGGAGATTCACTCTGTGTCTGACCCCGGGAGTGTGTGATGGGAGAGTATGGAGTGAGATTCACTCTCTCCGACCCCGGGAGTGTGTGATTGGACAGTGTGGAGGGAGATTCACTCTGTGTCTGACCCCGGGAATGTGTGATGGGACAGTTTGGAGGTAGATTCACCCTGTGCCTGACCCCAGGGGTGTGTGATGATTCCTGTCGTTCTGTGGGATCTTCTCGTGCTGTGACACATACCGCTTCATCCCTTGAATTGATTTCGAGCAGACTTGAATCACGTTTTGAACATTCTTGAATCGCTTTGTATAAAGATGTTTCAAACGTGGAAACGTAATAACACCGATCTTTATTTGTACCCCAGTCCTTGGAACAGGTTTGCTCTGAAAATCATGAACAAGGAACAGTGAGACACAGAGTGAATCTCCCTGCACACGTATCCCTCAGACACACCCGGGATGACGCACAGAGTGAATTTCATGCCATGCGGTCCCATCACGTTCACCGGAGGTCAGGCACAAAGAGAATTTCCCTGCCCCGAACATCGTCCCATAGCACATTAACAGGATCAGGCACAGTGCATATCCCTCCACACCATCCATCATACACTCCCGGAGGAAAATACCTCAGCACACACGTCTATAAAACATAGATTAGTACTGCACAGAACAGGCACTTCGGCCCACCATGTTGTACCGACTCTTAAACCCTGCCTCCCAAATATTCCCCAACTTAAGTTCCTTCATATACCTATCTAGTCGTGTCTTAAGTTTCACGAGTGTTTCTGCCTCCACCACTGACTCGGGCATTCCACCCACCAACCACTCTCTGAGTAAAAACCTTCCTCTAATATCCCCCTTGAACTTCCCTCCCCTTAACTGCAAACCATGTCCTCTTGTATTGAGCAGTAGTGCCCTGGGTAAGAGGCGCTGGTTGACCTCTTAATATCTTGTATACCTCTATCATGTCTCCTCTCATCCTCCTTCCTTCTGCAAAAAGTAAATCCCTAGCTGTTGGAATCTCTGTTCATAACTCATACTCTCTAAACCAGACAGCTTCCTGGTAAATCAGCTCGGTAGCCTTTCCAATGCTCTCACATCATTCCTACAGAGAGGCGACCAGACAGGACACAGTATTCAAAGTGCGGCCTAACCAGGGTTTTATAGAGTTGTTTCATTCCCTAGCGACTCTAAAAACTCTATCCCTTGAATTATGAAAGCCAACACCCCATATGCTTCCTTAAATTCTCTATCTACCTGTGAGGCAACTTGCAGCGATATGTGGACATGTACACCCAGGTCTCTCTGTTCCCCCTCACTACCAAGTATCCTGCCATTTACTTTGTACTCTGTAATGGTGTTTGGCCTTCCAAAGTGTACCACCGTGCACTGCTGCTAGCTGAACTCCATCTGCCGCTTCTCTGCACATTCCTGCATCCTATCAATTTCTCTCTGCAATCTTCAACAATCCTCGACACTACTTACAGCCCTATCAACCATTGTGTCGTCTGCAAACTTGCCAACCCACCCTTCTACCCCCACATCCAGGTCGTTAATAAAAAAAAACACGAACAGTACGTGTCCCAGAACCGATCCTCTTGGAACACCACTATTCACAACCTCCATTCGGAATATACTCCGTCCGTCACGGCACACTGCTTTCTGCAGGCAAGCCAAACCTCGTGGGATCACATGCCTTCTGACTTCCTGAATACGTCTATCTTATGCAAACATATTAAATGCATTTTTAAAATCCATATAGATCGCATCCACTGCACTACCCTCATAAATATGCCTGGTCACCTCTGCAAAAACTCTACAGGTTTCCTAGAGACGGTCTACCCTTCACAAAAGCATGCTGACTGTCCCTGATCAGACCATAATTCTCCAAATGCAGGAAGATCCTATCTCTAGGAATATTTTCCAACATCTTTCCCATCGCAGACATAAGATCTATTATTACCTGAACAATCCCTACCACCTTTTCTGAACAAGAGAGCAACATTCGGCTCCCTCCAATTCACGGGTGCCATTCCAGTGGACAACGAGTACAGAACGATTCTAGCCAGTCTCAGCAATTTCTTCCCTTGCCTCGTGGAGCAGCCTGTGGACTATTCTGTCAGGCCCCGGCGACTTATCCGTCCAATTGTACTTCAACAACTCCAGCAGTTCCTCTCCCTTAATATTAGCAATGCTCCTGAGCTTCAACCTCGCTCATATTGTCCACACTGTCATCAATAGCCCCATTTGACCTTTGCTTCCTAACCCTGATGTTTGCTGTCCTCTTCCACCTGACTAGATTTTCCACATCACTTATCAGCCATGATTACTTCACATTACGATTCTTTATCTTCTTCACCGTGACAGATTTTTCGCTAAAATCCTGCTAGAGATCTTGCTGGACATCAAAAACATGTCCATAGTACATTTCCCTGCAAATACGTGCCCAGCCGCAAGTTCAAGCTTTACAGCCTTATGTTTTTGACCTTCCCCAATTAGAAATTTCCTGTCCTCTCAGATTCTATCATTTCCCATGATACTACTAAAGGCCAAGGAGTGTTGGTCACTGTCCCCCGGATGTTCACATACTAAGAGATCTGTGGCCTGAACCGGCTGGTTACCTAATACTAGATCCAATATGGCATTCCCCCTAGTCGGCCTATCAACATACTGTGACAGATATCCGTCCTGGACACACTTAACAAACTCAACCCCTTCTGAGCCATTGGGACTAATCAGGTGCCAATTAATATTAGGGAAGTTAAACAACCCGGTTATTTTTGCACCTTTCCAAATTATGTCACCCAGTCTGTTCCTCGATGTCTCAGCTGTTACCAGTGGGACTATAGAATATTCTCAAAGGTGCTCACCCTCCATCTTCAGAATGCTGAGAACTCGTTCCGAGACATCACGGTCCCTGGCATCAGGGAGGCAACAGACCATTCGAGATTCTCAATCTCTCACACAGAACCCCCTAACTATTGAATCCCCTATCTCTACTGCTCTCCTCTTTTCCCTCCTTCCTTTCTGAGCTCAGGGCCTTGTCTCGTGCCAGAGACATGACCAATGCAACTTGTCCCTGGTAGGTTGTCCCCACCAACTGTATCCAAAACGGTGTAATTATTGGTGATGGGAACAGCCACATGGATGTTCTGCTGTCGCCCAGCAACCTGTATTTAAACTCTTAGGGGTGACTATCTCCCAGAAACCCCTGTCTATTTCTGCCCCTGCTTCAGGAATAATCCGAAGTTGATCCAGCTCCAGACATAGTTCCCTAAGTCGGTTTGTCAACAGCTGCAGCTGGATGCAACTTTTACAGGTGTAGTCGTCAGGGACAATTTGGCTGACTTCCCACGTCCTTCAAACGGAGCACTCGACTGCCCTAACTGCTGCCTCCATTACCTAATTCGAAGCGAATTAGATTAATTAAAGTAGCTTACCAGGCCTTACCTCATTTGGAGCAAGCTCGTCCTCAGTCTCTGCTCGCCGAAGTCTTTCGAGCCAAACCCTTCCTACTCTGTCTCCCACCACTCCATTGCCCGCTCCGTTAACCTTTTCTTTTTTTCAAACTCTCTCGCTGCTTCAGAGGCCGACTTTCACGTGCTTGCGTAGTCGGACCCCGTCCAAACTGCCGAAGAAATGGCATCCCCACTCTCAATCTGCTCGCTTTTTAAACTCACCAGTTTTCTCAGATTCTCCCTCTACAGCTTCACAACACACTACAGAGCAAAATGTCAGACACAGAGAGAAGCTGCCTCCTCATGGTCCCATCACACATTCACGAGTTCAATACAGTGTGAACCTCTCTGCTTACGTCCCATGACACACTTCCTGGCGAGTCACAGAGTGAATCTCCCTCAGAACCGTCCCATCACACACTCCGTGGGGCAGACACAGAGTGAAGCTCTCTCAGAACGGTCCCATCACACACTCCCGGGGTCAGTCACAGAGTGAAGCTCCCTCCACACCTTCCTATCACACACTCCCGGGGTCAGACACAGAGTGAAGCTCCTTCCACACTGTCCCAGCACACTCTACTGGATTCAGCGATAGAGGGAAACTTCCTCCACGCTGCGCCATCATACAATCACCGGGTCAAACACAGAGTGAATCACCTTCCATACCATCTCTTCACACACTCCTGATGTCTAGCACAAAGTGACGCTTTCTCTCTCCATGCCTGACCTGTGGTGAGCAGCGGGTTAAAGAGGGGGATGATGCCTCACCTCTTCTGCTGGTCAACAATTCACAGAGCTGAGCTTTGGTTTCGTCGACAGATCTGTACTTCGTTTCCATCTCAGTGAACTTGTGATTAATCTGTGACACTGAGAGAGATGGTGAAGGATGTTTAGCCTTTACGTGAGTCAGCGTCACGCTACTGAACCGTTCAGAGTGTCGCAGTGAAGCATGTCCTTTGGGCACAGTGAGAGGCGTCGGCGCCCCCTTGGGGGAAAATCAATGTTCCAGTGAAGATTTAGTTATTACTATGTGGGTTTGCGTCAGTATCGTGCGGGGCATGTCCGGGTTGTTGTGAGGAACGTGTCGGTGTCCCGGCGGGAGGTGACAATGACGTGTCACGGTGTCATGGTGTGGTGTGCTGGTCGCAAAGAGAATGGTATGTCAATGCCAAGGTGAAAGACATTTCATGGCCACGGTGTGTGTGAGAGTGACACGCTGAGGTGTGTGTCGGTGCGATCGAGAGTTCTATGTCGATGACATTGTGTCATTGTGAATTCAAGTGTCGGTTAAGAGTTTTACCTATGTCAGGGTGAGTTGAGGGTAAATGCCTCAGTGAGCGGTACATCGGTGTTATGTTGAGGAGTGATACTGTCGCGGTAAGGGGTGTTGCAGTGACGTGTGAGTCTTTGTCACGATGCGGTGTAGAGTGGATCACTCGGAGGAGCGTGAAGGTGCCACGGTGTACGGTACCTCAGTGTCACGATGAAGATCGTGTTGGTGTCACTGTGAGGTGTGTGTCTGTGTCGCTTGAGCAGATTATCGGTAACACGGTCAGAGGCCTGTCGATGTTACAGACACGTGTGTGTCACGGCGATGGTCGTGTCAGTGTCGCGGTTAGGAGTGCATCTGCGTCTTGTAGAACGTCGTGGCCGTGCTACGGTAACGGCATTGTTGATGTGATGGTCAATGGCGTGTCTGTGTCAGCATGAGTCTTGATTCTATTACAGTATAGGCCGTGTTTTATCACGGTTTGTGGTGTGTCCGTATTAATGAACATAGAATAATACAGCACAGCTCAAGCACTTCGTATCACAATGTTGCGTCTACCCCTTAAACGCTGCCTCCCAAATACCCCATCACCTCAAACTCATCCATATACCTGTCTGGTAGTCTCTTAAATTTCACTTGTGTATCTGTCTCCACCACTGACTCAGGCAGTGCATTCCACACACCGACCACTCTCTGAGTAAAGGACTTTCCTCTAATATACCACTTGAACTTTGCTCCCCTCACCTTAAAGCCTCTTGTATTGAGCAGCGGTGTCCTGTGGAAGAGGAGCTGGGTCTCCAATTTAGCTATTTCTCTTCATGTCTGGCATAACTCTATCATACCTACTCTCATCCTACTTCTCTCCAAAGAGTAATGACCTCTCTCCCTTAATCACTGATCATAATGCATACTCTCTAAACCAGTCAGCATACTGGTAAATCTCCTCTGTACCCTTTCCAATGCTTCCACATCCTTCCTATAGTGAGGCGACCAGAACTGGACACAGTACTCCACGTGTGGCCGAACCATAGTTTTATGGAGCTGCAGCATTACCTCGCGACTCTTAAATTATGTCCCTCAACTTATGAAACATAACAACCATAAGCCTTCTTAACTACCCTATCTACCTGTGAGACAACGTTCAGGGATCTGTGGACATGTGTGCCCAGTTCCCTCGGCTCCACCACACTACCAAGTACCCTGGCATTTACTTTGTATTCTGCCTTGGAGTTTGTCCTTCCACAGTGTACTACCTCATACTTCTCCAGGTTAAACTCCATCTGCTACTTCCCTCTGCAATCTTCGATAATCCTCTACACTATCCAGAACACCACAATCCGTTCTGTCGTCTCCAAGCTTGCCAACCCACCCTTCTACCCCCACATCGATTTCGTTAATAAAATCACGAAAATACTAGAACCGATCCTTGTGGAACACCACTAGTCACGGCACTCCAATCCGAATGTACTCCCTCCGCCAAGTCACTCTGCTTTCTCCAGACAAGCCGATTCTGAATCCACCCGGCCAAGCCTCTCTGGATCCCATGCTTTCTGACTTTCGAAGTAAGCTCGACTGCGTAGAACCTTGTCAAATGCCGTACTATATTCCATGTATATCACACCCACTGCACTATCCTCATCTATATTCCTGGTCTCCTCCTCAAAAATTGTATCGGGCTTTTTAGACACGATCTGCCATTCAGAATGTCATGCTGACTGTCCCTGCTCAGACCACGATTCTCTAAATGACCATAGATTCTATCTCTAATAATCTTTTCCAACAGTTTTTCACAATACAGACGTAAGTCTCACTGGTCTATAATTACCTGGAGTATCCCTCTAACTCTTTTGACCAAGGTTCAACATTCGCCTCCCTCCAATCCTCCCGTGCCATTCCCCTGGACAACGAGGACATAAAGATCCTAGCCAGAGGCTCAGCAATTTCTTCTCTCTCCTCGTGAGGCAGCCTGGGGAATATTCTGTCAGGCCCAGTGACTTATCCGTCCTTATGCATTTAATAACTACAACAGCTCCTCTCCCCTAATATCAACATGCTCCAGAAGATTAAATTCTATCATATTGTCCTCACCGTCATCACGTTCCCTCTCAGTGGAGTATTCCGAAGCGAAGTACTCATTGAGGACCTCGCTAACTTCCACAGTCTCCAGGCACATCTTCCCACCATTATCTCTAATCAGTCCTGTCATCCTTTTGTTCTTCACATAATTGAAGAATTTCTTGGGGTTTTCATTTAGCCTACTCACCAAGGCCTTCTCTTGCTTCATTCTTTCTCTCCACAGCCTCTTCTTCATCTCTTTTCTAGCTGCTCTATGTCCTTCAATAGACCCGTCTGATCCTAGCTTCCTATACCTCATGTATGCTGCCTTCTTCCATCGGTGTAACGGTAAGGGGGGTGTTGGTTTCACTGTTGTGTTTTACAATCTCAATTTATTCCACTCTCTTTATTTCCGGTCTGACTCCACACGGAGACGGTTCCACTCACCATGGATCGAGAGACCGGCCACTATCACGATGAGGGCGGATGTAACTAGACAGAATAGGCATATCTGACGATATGGTCTATTTCCGATCTTCACTTTCGACTCCCGTTCTGGCGCAGCTATGGAGATAACATACAACCATAAGATCATAATAAATATTAAATAAGACAAAAGGAGTTACTTAATGAATATTTTACTTCGGTATCTTAGTGATTGTAGTGATGACTTCCAGCAGACTGAAAAGCCTGAGCATGTAGATGTTAAGAAAATGGATGTAATGGAGATTTTGGAAAGCATTAAATTGTTAAGTCGCCGGTACCGGCCGAAATATACCCCAGGCTAGTGTGGGAGGCGAAGGAAGAGATTGCAGTGGCTCTGGTGATGATCTTCGCATCCTCAATGAAGATGTAAGAGGTTCCGGAGGATTGGATGGTTGTGGATGTTGTTCCTTTATTCAAGAAGTGGAGAAGATATAGCCCAGGAAATTATAGACCAGTGAGTCTTAACTCAGCGGTTGGTAAGTTGATGGAGATGATCCTGAGAGGAAGGATTTATGAACATTTGGAGAGGTATAATATGTATAGTGGTTGTCAGCTTGGCTTGGTAAAGGGCAGATCGTGCCTTACGAGACTGATTGCATTTTTGTGGGGATGTGACTAAATACATTGATGAGGGAAGAACAGTTGATGCGGTGTATGTGGATTTCAGCATAACATTTTATAATTTATCCCATACAAGGCTTACTGCGAAAGTAAGGAGGAATGTGATCCAAGGCGATATTGCTTTGTGAATCCACAACTGGCTTGCCCACAGAAAGCAAAGGGTGATTGTAGACGGGTCATATTCTGCATAGGAGTCAGTCACCAATGGAGTCCATCAGCCATCTGTTCTGGGACCCGTATTCTTCGTTACCTTTATAAATGAACAGGATGAAGATGTGGAGGGATGGGTGAGCAGGTTTGCTGTTGACACAATGTTTGGGCGTTGTGGGTAGTTGGAGGGCTGTCAGACATAACAGCGGGGAATTGATAGAATGCAAAACCGGGCTGAGAAGTGGCAGATGAAGTTCAAATCAGTTAAGTGTGAGGTGGTTCATTTTGATAGGTCAAATACGATGACAGAATATAGAATTAATGGTAAGACACTTGGCAATGTGGAGAATCAGAGGGATCTTGGTGTCCGAACTCAAAACAGTTGCGCAGGTTGACTCGGTGTTTAAGAAAGCGCATGGCCTATTGGCGCGAGGGATGCAAAAATGGAGGGAAAGAGGGAAGGAAAGGGAGAGACAGTGGGAGAGAGGGACTAGAGGGACATATAGCGTGAGAGAGGGCAGGGGAGAGGAGTAATGAAGGTGTGTGTGGTTGAAGGAAGGAGAGAGTGGGGAGCGGCCGTTAGAGGGAAGGGAGAGAAAGGGAACAGCATGGGAAGGAGAGGGAAAAGAGAGGGACAAGGGGCTGAGTGAGGACAAGAGAGCGGAGAGTGGATGAGATGGGAAAAGAGGGATGGGGGAGAAGAGAGGGAAAACAGAAGAATGACGTGAGAGGGAAAGGGAGAGAGAAGGGGGAAAGCGATAAGGCTTGTGCAGAGTGAGAGGAGGGAGAGTAGAGCGAAGGGACAAGAGGGGATTAGAGGGCTCCCTTCACAACGTCCAATCCCACACTCCCGGGCTCAGACACAGAGTGAAACTCCCTCCCTCCATCCCTCTACCCCACTCACCTCGGGGAGGAGTCTCTGAGTCCGTTTTTGTGAATTTCACATTCACGTAAGTCTCGCTGTCGTCCATCGTGTCGAGGATCCTCTGCGTCTCTGAGCTCAGGGAGGAGAAGTAACCGTTGTCAGATGAAGCCCGTTTTGACAACTGAGTCAGACCGACGCCAATAGCGTTTCGACGGAGAGAGAATTGGGTAACAGTGGGTGGAATGGTAAAAGAAAATCATGGGAGAGAAGTAGGAGTGAAGGGAAAATAAGAGCGATGGAGATGAGAAAACGCAAGTAGATGGGTAGCGAAATAGAGGGAGAGGCGTTTGAGATAGAGGGGAAAAAAGTGCGGGCTTGTAAACGGGAGGAAGAGAAGGAGAGAGATGGAATGAGAAGAGCGGAGAGGAGGATAGGAAGTGAGAGAGGGTGTTACAGAGAAGAAAGAGTTCAGTAAAGGGAAAGATGAGGGAAAAGGGATGCAGACGATAAGGGAGAGAGCAGTCGAATGGGAAGAGAGACGAAAGGAATGGAAGGAGGAAGGTAGAGAAGGAGGGCGTGTGGAAAGAATCTCAGAGTGATTTGTTTCCCTCATACAGAGTCCCTGTTGTTCTGTAGATTTACATCCCCCGGTTTGTTCCAGGTTTGCGCGAAGGAAGTTCCCACTACCACTGCTGATCGCCGGGGCTTCAGACGCTCTGACTGCAGGAAACCACGGCCCCAGGACAAACAGTCAATCCCCTCCGAGGTTAATGAGCTCCGCCTCCCACCGACTAACGTGTCCTGCTGCCCTTCACTCGTGCCCTTCACATTGTTTCCTCGTCTCTTTCTTTCAGTTGTCCAGTTGCGCGCTCTCTCTCTCTCTCTCTCTCTCTCTCTCTCTCTCTCTCTCTCTCTCTCTCATCTCTCTCTCTCTCTCTCTCTCTCTCTCTCTCTCTCTCTCTCTCTCTCTCTTTCTAACACACACTTTCGGTCTCTGTCTAACTCTCACTCTGTCTGCCTCACTGTCCCTTCTCTCACCCCTTTGCCTCCACCATTCTTCGCTTCCCTTCTCTCTCACCTTCCCCCACTCTCAACTCTTCCCCACTGACACAACTCACTCCCCCATTTGTCTGACGCTCTCTTTCTCCTCGCCACCACCGACGCCCGTGTCACCCCAAACTGGAGATACCCCCGCCCGCCCATCTACCATTTGTAGCCCGACCACAGTTCCCTGCATTATCACCCTCCAATTCTCTGTTTCGTGGTGTGGGGGGGAGGTGGAGTTTGGGAGATTCTTAACGTTGAGCCCGGGACTTCCAGCCGTCTGTCAGAATCTCTCCATTCTTCCCATTAGCCACGCTCCCCCTCCGTCGCCATCCATCCATCCCTGTCTTCCTTACTCCTCCACCCAACCCTCTCCTTCTCTTGCACCGCATCGCTCCTCTTTTACTTTTGCCCTCTCCCTCCCACTTTCGTCTGCTACACTGTATCCCCCTGTCTCAATAGGGTTGTATTATAGACCAACCAACAGTCAACGAGAATTGGAGGGTCAAATCTTATTGTTTATGCATTTTCTACAACACTACAGATAAGAAAAAAACCCAAACCAAAATTTAAAAAAAATAGTACAATGCAAAAATAAACATACAATAATTATATCATACAAAGAAGATAATTGAGAAACCACCCAAATTGAAGTCATGTAAAGTTAAATCCTCCCCAAGACCCACAGCAAAAAAAAAAACTCCAGACCAATCACAACACAATATAGAGAATATAAAGCAGGACATTCACACCCCGAAAACTGTAAATACACTTGAAAACAGAAGATGATAATGCCTACGACCAAAAAAAAAAGCTGAAAGTAAGGGACTGAAAAAACAAAAAACCTTAATTGGGAGGAAGGTTATGAAAGTACACACTAAAAGGTCCCCGGACCTTATGAAACTTTATATCCGATTTAAAAAATGAATAATGATTTTTTTTCATGGTCTAAACAGGACATAATATCATTAAGCCATTGAGCATGCGTGGGCGGGGCAACATCTCTCCATCTAAGGAGGATTAAACGTCTAGCCAGGAGAGAAGCAAAAGATAATATTCGACACTTAGTCTAACTCAAACGTATATCTGTTTCACCCAAAAAAACAAACAGAGCAATTAAAGGGTTAGGTTTTAAGTGGTGATTTAGAATAGAGGATAAAGTTATAAAAACGTCTTTCCAAAATTTCTCTCAGCCAGGACAGGACTAATACATATAAGTAAGTGAAGCCTCTTAGGGTATTAGGGTAAAATCGAAATAATTTAGATTTAGACATATGGGCTCCATGAACAATCTTAAACTGTAAAAGGCAATGGCGAGCACAAAGAGAGGTTGATTTAACCGATTTGAGAATCGAGTCCCAAATCTCATCAGATAAAGAGGTATTTGCATCATGCTCTCTAGCCATTCTAATATGATCCACAGGGGCATGCCGTAAGAATGCTAATTTATCACGAATAAATGATATTAGATTTTTACCCAGTGGATTAATAGAAAGAAATACATCCATAACATTTTTATCGGCCATTTCAGGAAAGTTAGGGATTAAAGGATTAATATAGTGTCTAATTTGGAGATATCAAAAAAATGGGCATTAGGCAGATTAAACTTAGCAGAGAGCTGTTGAAAAGATGCGAAGCGATGATCGATAAAAAGCTCTTCAAAATGTCTAATTCCCTTTCCATACCAATCATAGAATTTTCAATCATACATAGTAGGTAAAAAGAAGTGATTATGTAAGATAGGACTAGAAAGGGAAAAACCATAAAAACCATAAAATTTCCTAAATTGAGCACATATTCGCAAAGTGCGTCTAATAAGAGGATTAACAATTAGTCCAGACAAACTAGTAGGGGGTACAGACCAAAGAAGTACTGAAATAGATAAATCTTTAGTGGAACTCAACTCCATTGCCATCCAATTCGGGCACTCAGGTTCGCTATGAAAAAAAAGGCCAAAAGGTAGTACAACATATGTTAGCTGCCCAATAATATAAACGAAAGTTAGGTAAGGCCATGCCACACTCTATTTTAGGTTTTTGAAGATAAATTTTATTACTTCTAGAGGACCAAATCTGCAGAGAGATGGCAGACAACAGCAATAAACTTAAAGTTGTGTTAGCAGGGGATTTTAATTTTCCACATATGATTGGGGCTCTCATACTGTTAAATGTCTAGACAGGTTGGCATTTGTAAAATATGTTCAGGGAAGTTTTCTGAATCAATATATAGAGGAATCGACTTGAGAGGATGCAATATTAGATCTCCTGTAAGGAAACGAGTTATGACAAGTGACGGAAGTGGGTGTATGTGGACATTTTGGTTCGAATGATCATAACAATATTAGTTTCAACTTGATCATGGATAAAGATAGATCAGGCGCTCGGATTGAGCTTATAAACTTGAAAAAGGCCAATTTTGAAGACATGAAAAAATAATCTGAAAAGCGTGGATTAGGATAGTTTCTCTGGCAAAGATGTCGTTGGTAGGTGGGAGGCCTTCCAATTAGAATTATTGAGAGTGCAGAGTCTGTATGTTCGAGCCAGGATTAAAGCGAAAGTGAATAAGAATATGGAAACTTGGTTCTCCAGGGATATTGGAACTCTGGTAAAGAAGAAGAGAAAGGTGTATGACAAGTATAGGAAACAGGGTGGAAGTTGTTTGAGGAGGATAAATAGTGCAAAAAAATTAAGAACGAAATTAGCATGTCTAAAAGAAGACATGAGGTAGCTTTGGCAGTCAAGGTGAAGGATAATCCAAAGAGATTCTACAAGTATATTAAGAACAAAACGATAGTAAGGGATAAAATTTTGTCCCTTTGAAGATCAGAGTGGTCGGTTATGTATGGAAGCAAAAGGAATGGGAGAGATATTAAATGTTTTTCTTTTGCATCTGTATCTACTAAGGAAACTGGCATGGAGTCAATAAAAATAAGGTAAACAAACAATGTGGTCATGGAACCACATGTTTAAGAGGTGGAGCTGCTTACTATCGAGGCAAATCAGAGTAGATAAAGCCCCAGGACCTGACAGGGTATTTCCCCGGACGTTGAAGGAGACTAGTGTTGAAATTGCAGGGGCCCTGTAAATATAATTAAAATGTCACTGTCTGCGGGTGAGGAGCCGGAAGATTGGAGGATAGCTACTCTTGTTCCTTTGTTTAAAGAAGGCCCTAAAAGTAACCAGGGAAATTATAGGCCGGTAAGATTGACGTCGGTAGTCGGTAAATGATTGGAAGGAGTACTAAGATGTAGGATCTACAAGCATTTAGATAGACAGGTACTTATTAGGGAGAGTCAAACGTCTTTGTGCGTGGTACATCATTGTTTAACACATCTATTTGATTTTTCCAGGAGTTTATAAGAAAGTGGATGAAGGAAAGGCAGTGGATGTTGTCTGTTCTGGGACCTCTAATTTGTGTGAATTTTCATTAACAACCTGGATGTGTGCAAAGCAGGGTGGGTTGGCAAGTGTGCAGATGATATGAAGTTTGGTGTTTTTGTGGATTGTATGGAGGATTGTCGAAGATTGTGGAGACAATTGATAGGATGCAGAAGTGGGCTGAGAAGTGGCAGGTGGAGTTCAACCCGGTGAAGTGTGAGCTGGTGCACTTTGCAGGACAATCCCCATGGAAGAATACAAAGTAAATGGCAGGGACACTTAGCAGTGTGGCGGAGCAGAGGGAACTTGGCGTAGATGTCCGCAAATCCCTGAAATTTGCCCCACAGGTAGATAGGGTGGTTAAGAAAGCTTATGGGGTATTAGCTTTCATAAGTTGAGGGATACAGTATAAGGAGTCGCAGAGTAATGATAGACCTCTAAAAAACTCTGGTTCGACCACACTTGGAGTGTCGAGTGTGTCCAGTCTAATGCGTCCAGTTCTGGTCGCCTCACGATTGGAAGGATGTGGAGGCTTTGGAAAAGGTGCAGAGGAGATTTGTCAGGATGCTACCTGGTTTAGAGAGATTATGATCATTATGATCAGGGATTAAGGGAGATAGGGCTTTACTCTTTGGAGAGAAGGAGGATGAGAGGATGCGTGATAGAGGTGTACAAGATATTAAGAGGAATAGATAGAGTGGACATCCAGCGCCTCTTCCCCAGGGCACCACTGCTCAATGCAAGAGAACACAACGTTACAGTAAGGTGGGGTGGGGGAGGTTCAGGGAAGACACTAAAGAAAAGCATTTTAACCAGAGAATGCTTAGTGAGTGGAATGCACTGCCTGAGCCAGGGGTGGAGGCAGATACTCTAGTGAAATATAAGAGACAAAAAGACAGGTATATGGCACAGGGAATTTAAGGTGGGGGTTATATGGGAAGCAGGGTTTAAGTGTCGGCAAACATCGTGGGCCGAAGCGTCTGTACTCTGCTGTACCATTCTATGCTCTATTTTTTGTGATATTCATACCGATGTCATTGGTACCGATATGGACAAGGACTTCCGGCTGCTCATGGACACCCTCTTATGAATCAGAGGATGGAATAGTGTACTAAGGGTACAGGAAGGAAGGGGAGATGACTGGAAAGCAACAGAAAGGTGTTCTGATGGTGGACTTTGTGGAAGAGGCAAGGAATGGGGGGAGAGAAGGGGTCATGGAAAGTGTGTTATGATTGCAGATACAGAAGCAAGTGCTGTGGAAACACACGGCCGGCCTGTGGATAGAGAAATGTGGAGAGTCTAAGATCCTGGTGATAGATATCCAGTGGAATGGCGAAGTGTAATACTAGACGTCGTCTCTACCTTATACTCCTCACAATTGCCTGTGACAGAGAGGGAGGAAGTAGGAGCGATGGGGTCGACGTAGATGGGGAGAGCTTAGCAGATGGAGAATATGTCTAAAAACGGAGATGGCGTACGGAACTTACAGGATGTGCGAGGGGACAGAGAGAGTGTATGAAATAGAGGCGGTTGAACAAAAAAAAAGCGTCCGCGAAGAAAGGGCGAGAGGAAAGGTTGCGGAAGGCACAGAGACATACGGAGCTGTGGGTAAATAGGGAGTGTGATTTTGGGCGTAGTGCGAAAGAGAGAAAGAGAGAGAGAACGAGAGAGAGAGAGAGAGAGAGAGATGAGAGAGAGAGAGAGAGAGAGAGAGAGAGAGAGAGAGAGAGTGAGAGAGAGAGAGAGAGAGAGAGAGAGAGAGAGAGAGAGAGAGAGAGAGAGAGAGAGAGAGAGAGAGAGAGAGAGAGAGAGAGAGAGACGAGAGAGAGAGAAAATAACTTTTTGGTTCAGAAAAGGTAGTAGGGATAGTCCAGGTAATAAAAGACCAGTGAGTCTCGCGTCTGTGGGGGACAGCTGTTGGAAAATATTCTTAGGAATAGGATTTATTGTCATTTAGAGAATCATAGTCTGATCAGTGACAGTCAGCAAGGCTTTGTGAATGGCAGATCGTGCCAACCAAGTCAGATAGAGTTCTTTCAGGAGGTGACCAGACATATAAATGAGGTAATGCAATGGATGTGATCTACATGGATTTTAATAAGGCATCTGACAAGGTTCCACATGGTAGGCTTATTCAGAAAGTCAGGATGCATGTGATCCAGGGGAAGTTGGGCCAGGCGGATTCAGAATTGGCTTGCCTGCAGAAAACAGAGGGTCGTGGTGGAGGAGTACATTCAGATTGGAGGGTTGTGACTCATGGTGTCCCACAAGAATCTGTTCTGGGACCTCTAATTTTTGTGATTTTTATTAACAAACTGGATGTGGGGTAGAAGGGTGTCTTGACAAGTTTGCAGACGACACAAAGGGTCGGTGGTGTTGTAGATAGCGTAGAGGATTGTCGAAGATTGTAGAGAGACATTGATAGGATGCAGAAGTGGGCTGAGAAGTGGCAGATGGAGTTCAACGGAGAGAAGTGTGAGACTTTGCCTCTTCCCCATGGCATCACTGCTCTATGACAAGAGGACATGGCTTTAAGGTGAGCGGTGGCAATTTCAAGCAGGATATCAGAGGAAGGTTTTTCACTAAGTAAGTAGTTGGTGCGTGGAATGCACTGCCTGAGACAGTGGTGGAGGCAGATACACGACAGAAGTTTAAGAGACAACTAGACAGGCATATGAAGGAATTTAAGTTGGAGGGTTATATGGGAGGCAGGATTGACTGTCAGCACAACATTGTGGGCCGAAGGGCCTGTAAAGTGCTGTACTACCTCTACGTTCTGGACAGTCCGAACAAACACAAAAACAAAAACTAGGGTGGGACACAGAGTGTATCTGCCACCACACCTTCCCATCACACACCCCTGGGGTCAGACACAGAGTGAATCTCCCTCCACATGGTCCCATCACACTCTCCTGGGGTCAGACACAGAGTGAATCTCCCCTACAGACCCGTCCCATCACACACTCCCGGGGTCAGACACGGGAGCTCAGGCACCCTCACAGCACAGTATACTGGAGTTAGACTCAGTGGGTTCCCGTAGTCTCGAATTTGAGAGCAGCTCTTGGAGTGCTATGTGTGTGTGTGTGTGTGTGTGTGTGTTGTGTGTGTGTGTGTGTGTGTGTGTGTGTGTGTGTGTGTGTGTGTGTGTGTCTGTAGCAGGAAGGGGAGGAGAGAAGAGGCAACGGGAAAGGGTGTTAAGGTTGCAGATAGTGATGAAAGTGGTGTCGATTCACACGACCCGGCTGTTCATACAGAGATTTGGAGAAGCTCAGATCCCGGTGATAGATAGCTAGTGGAAGGGGCGAGCTGTCATCTTTCAATCATACTGTCCAAAATCGACTGTGACAAAGAGAGGGACGAAGAAGGAGCAGGGGGCGACGTAGAAGGGGAACGTTTAAACGTTTAGTAGACGGAGTGTATCACGGAGATGGAGATGGAGTGCGCGATCGTGAATCGAAAGGGAGAGAGGGAGGGAGAGGAAAAGAAGAGAGAGAGAGAGAGAGGAGACGAGAGAGAGAGAGAGCGAGAGAGAGACGAGAGAGAGAGAGAGCGAGAGAGAGAGAGAGCATAGGCATCGCCGAACAAACACAATCCCGGAGACAGACACAGAGAGAAACTCGCTCCACACTCTCCCATCGCACACATCCCGCGGGTGAGACGCAGAGCGAATCTCCGTCTTCACTCCCTCCTTCCCCTCTCACCAATCACCAAAATTTCAGCGTTTCTGTAGTCTCCAACAGTCCGTCTGTGACTGGGATAATAAGCGTATCTGAGGGAACATTGTAGAGGAACTAACATTCTGTATCTGATCCCGGGAGTGTGTGATGGGACGGTGTGGAGTGTGATTCACTCTGCGTTTGAGACCGGAGTGTGTGATGGGACGGTGTGGAGGGAGATTCACTC
This sequence comes from Hypanus sabinus, assembly GCF_030144855.1. Lineage (NCBI taxonomy): Eukaryota > Metazoa > Chordata > Chondrichthyes > Myliobatiformes > Dasyatidae > Hypanus > Hypanus sabinus. Next base: position 113,133 of record NW_026781558.1, on the reverse strand, counting down.
TGTGTCTGAACCCGGGAGTGTGTGATGGGACGGAGTGTAGGGAGATTCACTCTGTGTCTGAACCCGGGTGTATGTGGTGGGACGGTGTAGAGGGAGATTCACTCTGTGTCTGACAACCGGGAGTGTGTGATGGGACGGAGTGAGGGAGATTCACTCTGTGTCTGACGCCGGGAGTGTGTGATGGGACGGTGTGGAGGAGATTCCACTCTATCACCGGCACTCGGAGTGTTGAACGTGTGGAGGGTGCTTCGCAGTGCGTCTGATTCCCGAAGGAAATGAGATGGAGTTGCAGGAGCTTCAGTCTGGTGTGTATGTATCTTCAGTGTGATTCACACATACCTCTTGCTCTTTGAATTTATTTAAGGACGCTTTGAAACAGAGTTAGAACAATGCTGCTTCGCCCATCGTCTGCTCCGGAAAATAGGGACAATGAACATTGAATCTCTCCGCACAGAGTCTATTACATCCGCCGGTAGTCAGACAGAGAAAAGGGAATCGTTCACATCGGCCCATCACACATTCACGGCTTCGGTTGTAAAGTGTATGTCTCCTCGAGCCGTGATATTACACAGGTTCGCCGGTTTCGAAACAGGGGGAAGCTCATCCTGCACTCTCCCATCGAAGAATGCAGATGTCAGACATACAGATAAGTTCCCAAACCACTTTTCCCAAAACACATTCCCAGGATCAGAAACAGAGTGGAGCTACCAAAACACAGTCCCACCTCATAAAACAGCGTTAGAAAAAGAGAAGGCTGCTTCCACACCCGTCCAAACCTACACTCCAGGGGTTAAACATAGAGTGAATCTCCCTCCACACCGTCCCATCACACACTCCCGGGTTCGGACACAGAGTGAATCTCCCTCTACACCGTCCCATCACACACTCCGGGGGGTCAGACACAGACTGAATACTCCCTCCACTCCGTCCCATTACACACTCCGGGATCAGACTCAAGAGCGAATGTCCCTCTGCACCTTCAAATCACATGCTCCCGGTGTCAGACACGGAGTGAAATTCCCTCAGTCCGCCCCATTACACAATTCTAGTGTCATACTCGTACTGAAGCTCCCTTTACAGTAACCACTCACACCCTACTGTGATCAGACACGGAGTGAAGTTCCATCCACACCGTTCCATCACGCTCCAGCGGGGACAGACACGGAGTGAGCTCTCCTGCGCTCGGTCTCAGCGCACTCTCCCATGGTCAGACACAGAGTGAATCTCCCTCCACACCGTCCCATCACACTCTCCCCTGGTCAGACACAGAGTGAAGCAACCTCTACACTGTCCCATCACTCACTTCTGGGGTCAGACACAGAGTGAATCTCCCTCCACAGCGTCCCATCACACTCTCCCCTGGTCAGACACAGAGTGAATCTCCCTCCATACCGTCCCATCACTCACTTCTGGGGTCAGACTCAGAGCGAATGTCCCTCTGCACCTTCAAATCACAGAGTGACTCACTTCTGGGGTCAGACACAGAGTGACTCTACCTCCACACCATACCATCACACACTCCCGGAGTCAGACACAGAGTGATTATACCTCTACTCGGTCACATCACACACGCCCGGGGTCAGTCACAGAGTGAAACTCCCTCCACCCTGTCCCATCACACACTCCCGGGGTCAGACACAGAGTGAATCTCCCTCCACTCCGACCCATCACACACTCCCGGGGTCAGACACAGAGTGAATCTCCCTCCACACCGTCCCATCACACACTCCCGGGGTCAGACACAGAGTGATTGTCCCTCAACCCCTTCCCATCACATGCTCCCGGTGTCAGACTCAGAGTGAAATTCCCTCAGACCGCCCCATCACACAATCCTGTGATCACACTCGGAGTGAAGTTCCCTCCACAACGTTCCATCGCTCTCTTGCGGGGACAGACACTACATCATTCCGGGTTCAGACAATGAGTGAATCTCCCTCCACGCCGTCCCATCACACACTCCTGGGGTTAAACACAGAGTGAAGCTCCTTCCACTGTGACCCATCACACAGTCCCGGGGTCAGACAGAGAGTGAATCTCTCCTGCGCTCGGTGTCAGCACCCTCTCCCCTCGTCAGACACAATGTGAAGCTCTCGTACACAACGCCCCATCATGCACTCCCGTGTAAAGCAGTGCGAAAATCTGCCGTCTCGCTCCGGATTCAGAAACAGTGCGAACCTAACTCTTCACTCTCTGCATTCTCCAGTTTTTCGACGATCCTCAACAGTGCGAACATCTTTCCTACATTGTATTTGTCTCAGAGATAATGTGTGAGTGAGACCAGGGGTAGAACTGCGGAGGGAGGGGTAGGGAATAGCGGGCTGTGGACAGGTGTCGAGTATGCAGTCACTGAGAGTAAGTGGTGTGAAACCACACGGCCGGCCTGTACACGCAGAGACATATAGGTCTGAACCGAGAAATCGATATCCACTGCAAGTGAGCAGATGTAACACCTACGGTGTGGAGGGAGCATACCGTGTTTCTGATCCCGGTAATGTGTGATCGGACGGTGTGGAAGGAGATTAAATCTGTGTGTGACCGGAGGCGTGTGTGATGGGACGGTGTGTAGGGAGATTCACTCTGTGTCTGACCACGGGATTGTGTGATGAGACGGTCCGATTTCACAGACACTCCGGGTGAGAGAAAGAGTGAAGCTCCTCCTGCACTGTCCCAGCAAATAATCCTGTTGACAGGCATACTGAGAAGTTCCCAAAACACTTTTTTCCAAAACACATTCCCGGGATCAGACACGGAGTCAAGATCCGAAAACACAACACCAGCTCAAACAAACAGTGTTATAAAACAAGTGAGGTTGCTTCCACACCATCCCATCTCACACAAACACAGAGCGAAACTCCCTCCATAAGGTCCAATCGCACACTCCCGGGGTTAGACACAGAGTGTATCTCCCTCCGCCCCGTCCCGTCACAATCTCCCGGGGTTAGACACAGAGTGTACCTCCCTCCGCCCCGTCCCGTCACAATCTCCCGGGGTCAGACACAGAGTTAATCTGCCGCCTCACAATCTAATAACACAATAACGGATTCAGAAAAAGAGCGAATCTCCCGCGACACTCCCTCTGGGCCTTTCAGCAGTCACCAGCACTTCAGCGGTCCTGGAGTCTCCGAAATTGTGTCTGTCTCAGAGATTATAAGTGTATGTGAGACCAGAGGAAGAACAGTGGAGGGAGGGGTGCGAAAGAGAGGGCAGTGGAAAGGTGGTAAGTTTGCAGTCACTGGGAGGCAGTGGTATGAAACCACACGACTGGCCTGTACACACAAAGACGTAGAGAAGCTGAGAAGCGAGAGACCGATATCCGTTTGAAGAGAGCAGATGTCACACAAAAGGTGCGGAGGCAGCTTCACTATGTGTCTGACCCCGGGAGTGTGTGATGGGACGGTGTGGAGGGAGATTCACTCTGTGTCTGACCCCGGGACTGTGTGATGGGACGGTGTGGAGGGAGATTCACACTGTATCTGACCCCGGCAGTGTGGGATGGGGCGGTGTTTAGGGAGCATGACCATATGTCTGAACCTGGGAGTGTGTGATTTGAAGGTGTGGAGGGAGATTCACTCTGTGTCTGACCCCGGGAGTGTGTGATGGGACGGTGTGGAGGGAGATTCTCTCTGTGTCTGACACCGGCATTGTGTGATGAGACGGTTTTGAGGGAGCATCACCATGTGTCTGAACCTGGGAGCGTGTGATGGGACGTTGTGGAGTGAGATTCACTCTGTGTATGTCTCTGGCTGTGTCTGATGGGACGGTGTGGAGGGAGATTCACACTGCATCTGACCCCGGCACTGTGGGATGGGGCGGTGTGGAGAGAGATTCACACTGTATCTGACCACGGGAGTGTGTGATCGGACGGTGTGGAGGGAGATTCACTATGTGTCTGACTCCGGGAGTGTGTGATGGGACGGTGTGGAGGGAGATTCACTCTGTGTCTGACCCCGGGAGTGTGTGATGGGACGGTGTGGAGGGAGATTCTCTCTGTGTCTGACACCGGCATTGTGTGATGGGACGGTGTGGAGGGAGATTCGCACTGTATCTGACCACGGGAGTGTGTGATCGGACGGTGTGGAGGGAGATTCACTCTGAGTCTGACCCTGGGAGAGTGTGATTCGACGATATAGAACATGGAGCAGAACACAGTATATCACAGTAGGGGCTCTTCGGCCCACAATACACCGCCACCCATATAGCCAAGCAGCGTAAATTCCTCCATAGACCTGTCTAGTGGTCTCCTAAATTTCTCTAGTATATCTGCGTCCAACACTGACTCAGGCAGTGCATTCCCCGCATCAACAACGCACTGAGTAAAAAATATTTCTCTGATCGATCCTCCCTCTGAGAATATATTCCAACAGTTTTCCCGCACAGACGTAAGGCTCACTGGTCCATAATTATCCGGACTATCTCTGCTAACCTATTTGAAGAGGTGTTACACAATTTTCCTCCCTATAATCCTATGGTACCATTCCTCTGGACAACGGGGACATAAAGATCGTAGCCAGAGGCTCAGCTATCTCTTCCCTTGCCTTGTGGAGCAGCTCCTGCCCCTCAATATCATCATGCTCCAGAACGTAATGACACTCACATTGTCCTCAACCGAATAATGTTCTCTTTCATTTGTCAACACAGAAGATAAGTATTCAATGTGGACCCCGCTCAATTGCACAGCCTCCAGGCACATTCTACCTTCACTCCAGGTCATCGTTTTGTTCTTCACATGATTGAAGAGTGTCTTGGGATTTTCCTTTACCCTTCTCTACAAGACCTTCTCATGCCCCCTTCCTACTCTCCTCAGCCCCTTCTTAAGCTTCTTTCTTGTTATCCAATATTCCACCATAGACCCATCTGATCCTTGCTTTCTAAACCTCATGTGTGCTGTCAGCTTCCACCGGACTAGATTGTCCACCTCACTAGTCACCCATGGAGGCTTCATATTACTATTCTTTATCTTACCCACAGGGAAGGTTTTACGCTAATATCCTGCAAGAGATATCTAAACACCGAACACATTTCCATAGTACATTTCCCTGCAGAAACTTCATCCTAATTCACACCCACAGGTTCTAACCTCATAGCCTCATAATCTGCCGTCCCACAATTTAAAAATGCTATCCTTTTCCATGAGGGAAATGGAGGGAATTAAACACTATATCAGACCACGTGAGTGTGTGATGCAACGGTGTGGAGGGAGATTCACTCTGTGACTGACAGCAGGAAAGTGTGATGGGACGGTGTGGATGGAGATTCACTCGGTGTCTGACCCCGGGAGTGTGTATATGGGACGGTGTGGAGGGAGATTCACTCTGTGTCTGACACAGGGAATGTGTGATGGGACGGTGTGGAGGGAGATTCACTCTGTGTCTGACCGTGGGAGTGTGTGATGGGACGGTGTGGAAGGAGATTCACTCTGTGTCTGACCACGGGAGTGTTTGATGGGACGGTGTGGATGGAGATTCACTCTGTGTCTGACCACAGGAGTGTTTGATGGGACGGAGTCGAGGGAGATTCACTCTGAGTCTGACCACGGGAGTGTTTGATGGGACGGTGTGGATGGAGATTCACTCTGTGTCTGACCACAGGAGTGTTTGATGGGACGGAGTCGAGGGAGATTCACTCTGAGTCTGACCCCGGGAGTGTGTGATGGGACGGTGTGGAGGGAGATTCACTCTGTGTCTGACCACGGGAGTGTGTGATGGGACGGTGTGGAGGGAGATTCACTCTGTGTCTGACCACGGGAGTGTGGGATGGGACGGTGTGGAGGGAGATTCACTCTGTGTCTGTCCCATCACACACTCCCGGAGTCAGACACAGAGTGAATCTCCCTCCACACCGCCCCATCACACACTCCCGGAGTCAGACACAGAGTGAATCTCCCTCCACACCGCTCCATCACACACTCCCGGGGTCAGACACAGAGTGAATCTCCCTACACACCGTCCAATCACACACTCCCGGAGTCTGACAAAGAGTGAATCTCCCTCCACACCGTCCCATCACACACTCCCGGGGTCAGACACAGAGTGAGTCTCCCTCCACACCGTCCCATCACACACTCCCGGAGTCAGGCACAGAGTGAATCTCCCTCCACACCGTCCCATCACACACACCCGGGGTCAGACACAGAGTGAATCTCCCTCCACACCGTCCCATCACACACTCCCGGAGTCTGACACAGAGTGAATCTCCCTCCACACCGTCCTATCACACACTCCCGGAGTCTGACACAGAGTGAATCTCCCTCCACACCGTCCCATCACACACTCCCGGGGTCAGACACAGAGTGAATCTCCCTCCACACAGTCCCATCACACACTCCCGGAGTCTGACACAGAGTGAATCTCCCTCCACACCGTCCCATCACACACTCCCGGGGTCAGACACAGAGTGAATCTCCCTCCACACCGTCCCATCACACACTCCCGGAGTCAGACACAGAGCGAATCTCCCTCCACACCGTCCCATCACACACTCCCGGAGTCTGACACAGAGTGAATCTCCCTACACACCGCCCAATCACACACTCCCGGGGTCAGACACAGAGCGAATCTCCCTCCACAACGTCCCATCACACTCTCCCGGGGTCAGACACAGAGTGAATCTCCCTCCACACCGTCCCATCTCACACTCCCGGGGTCTGACAGAGTGAATCTCCCTCCACATCGTCCCATCACACATTCCCTGTGTCAGACACAGAGCGAATCTCCCTACACACCGCCCAATCACACACTCCCGGAGTCTGACACAGAGTGAATCTCCCTCCACACCGTCCCATCTCAGACTCCCGGGGTCTGACACAGAGTGAATCTCCCTCCACATCGTCCCATCACACACTCCCGGGGTCAGACACAGAGTGAATCTCCCTCCACACCGTCCCATCACACACTCCCGGGGTCAGACACAGAGTGACGCTGACTCCACCCCGTCCCATCACACACTCCCGGAGTCTGACACAGAGTGAATCTCCCTACACACCGTCCCATCCCACACTCCCGGGGTCAGACACAGAGTGAATCTCCCTCCACACCGTCCCATCACACACTCCCGGAGTCTGACACAGAGTGAATCTCCCTCCACACCGTCCCATCACACACTCCCGGGGTCAGACACAGAGTGAATCTCCCTCCACACCGTCCCATCACACACTCCCGGAGTCTGACACAGAGTGAATCTCCCTCCACACCGTCCCATCACACACTCCCGGGGTCAGACACAGAGTGAATCTCCCTCCACACCGTCCCATCACACACTCCCGGAGTCTGACGCAGAGTGAATCTCCCTCCACACCGCCCCATCACACACTCCCGGAGTCAGGCACAGAGCGAAGCTCCGGTCCACACTCTCACTCTGCTTTTCCACATTTACTGGCACCACAGCGTTCCTGTAGTCTCCGATATTGTTTCTGTCTCAGAGATGATATGTGTGTGTGAGACCAGAGTTAGAACAGAGAAGGGAGGGTTGGAGGAGTGAGGGCTCTGGACAGCTGGTGAATTTGCCGTTACTGGGGGGAAGTGTTGTGAAACCACACGACGGGCCTTTGCACACAGAGACGCAGAAAAGCTGAGAACCGAGAGATCGATATCCGGTGGAAGTGAGCCGAAGTAACCCCAACGTTGTGCAATGTGCTTGACCATGTGTCTGACCCCGAAAATGTGTGATAGGCAGGTGTGGAGGGAGCTTCACCATTGTTTGACCCCGGGAGTGTTTAACGGCACAGAGCAGAGAGAGCTTCACCATGTGTCTGACCCCGGGAGTGTGTGATCGGACGGTATAGAGCAAAGAACAGAAAACCGTACATCACGGTAAAGGCCCTTCGGCCCACAATGTTCTGACTACCCTTATACACTGCCTCCCATATAACCAACCAGCGTAAATTCCTCCATATACCTGTTTAGTGGTCTCTTAGATTTCACTAGTCACTAGTGCATCTGCCTCCACCACTGACTGAGGCAGTGCATTCCTAGCATCAACAACTCACTGAGTAAAAAACCTTCCTCTGATATATCCGATCTCTAAGAATATTTTCCAACAGTTTTTCCTCCTCTATAATTATGCGGACTATCTCTGCTTACCTATTTGAAGAAGGGTACACAATTGGCCTCCCTCTAAGCATCTGGTACCATTCCTGTGGACAACGTGGACATAATGATCCTATCCAGAGGCTCAGCAGTCGCTTACCTCGCTCGTGGAGCAACCTGGGGTGGATTCCGTCAGACCCGGGGTCTTAGCGTCCAAATGCATTTTATCAACACCAGCATCTTCTGACCCTCAACATTAACATCCTCCAATATCAATATGCTCACTCATATTGTCCTAACCATGATCATTTTCCCTCTCATTGGTGAATACCGAAGGGAAGTATTCAATGAGGACCTCGCTCACTTGCACAGCCTCCTGTCTCATTTTCCCACCTTTATCTCTAATCGGTCCTACCCTCACTCCTGACGTCCTTTTCTTCTGCACATAACTGAGGAATGTCTTGGGGCTTTCCTTCACCCTACTCTCCAAACCTCACACCCCTTTCCTTCTCTCCTCAGCCACCTCTTGAGCGCTTTTCATGTTATCCAATATTCCTCAATAAACCCATCTGATCCATGCGTTCTTAACATCATGTATGTTCACTTCTTCCACCTCACTACACAACCATGGAGGCTTCATCCTACCATTTTTTTATCTCACTCACAGGGACAAATTTACGCTAAAATCGGTCAAGAGATATCTGAACATCGAACACATTTCCATAGTATATTTCCAGAAATTACATTCCAATTCACTCCCGCAAATTCTAACCTCTTAGCCTCATAATCTGCCGTCCCCCAATTTAAAAATGCTATCGATTTCCATGAGGGAAATGGAGGGAGTTAAACAATTTATCTGACCACGAGAGGGAATGATGCAAAGGTGTGGAGGCAGATTCACTGAGTGTCTGACAGCAGGAGAGTGTGAAGGATGGCGTGGGGCGGGGGGATCTTCGCAGGGTCACTGACCCCGTGTGATGGGTCGGCGTTGATGAACATTTCATTCACCGTCTCACTCCGGGAGTGTGTAATGGCACAGTGTGGAGGGAGTTTCACTCTGTGTCTGACCATGGGAGTGTGTGCTGTGACGGAGTGGAGGGAGATTCACTCTGTGTCGGACCACGGGTGTGTGTGATGGGAGGGTGTGGAGGGAGATTCACTCTGTGTCTGACCCCGGGGGGGGGGTGTGATGGGACGGTGTGGAGGGAGATTCACTCTGTGTCTGACCCCGGGAGTGTGTGATGGGACGGTGTGGAGGGAGATTCACTCTGTGTCTGACCCCGGGAGCGTTTGATGGAACGGTGTGGAGGGAGATCAACTCTGTGTCTGACCATGGGAGTGTGTGCTGTGACGGAGTGGAGGGAGATTCACTCTGTGTCTGACCACGGGAGTGTCTGCTGTGACGGTGTGGATGGGGATTCACTCTGTGTCTGATCCCGGGAGTGTGTGATGGGACGGTGTGGAGGTAGATTCACTCTGTGTCTGACCCCGGGGGTGTGTGATGGGACGGTGTGGGGGGAGATTCACTCTGTGTCTGACCCCGTGAGCGTTTGATGGAACGGTGTGAAGGGAGATCAACTCTGTGTCTGACCCCGGGAGTCTGTGATGGGACGGTGCGGAGGGATCGTTAACCTGTGACTGATCCCTGGCGAATGTGATAGGTTAGTGTGGACGTAGCTTTGCTGTGTGACTGTCCCCCGATATATGAAATGGGATGGAGTGGAGGGTGCTTCACACTGCTGTGGATGTATCATACATCACTCTTGCTCTTTTGAATTTATTTCAAGAAGATTTGAAACAGTGTTAGAACAATATTGCTTCGCCCCATCGTTTCACAGCGGCCCATCACACATTCCAGGCGTCAGGTGTAAAGTGAATATCGCTCTCTCTCTCTCTCTCTCTCTCTCTCTCTCTCTCTCTCTCTCTCTCTCTCTCTCTCTCTCTCTCTCTCTCTCTCTCTCTCTCTCTCTCTCTCTCTCTCTCACTCTCTCTTTCCCTTATCCAGACACAAACACACAGCCGCGACAGCACATCTCCTCCCGCAGCACCACCCCTTTATCACAACCCTCACCTGCATTTGCGAAGCCCCCATTTCGTTCATCCTCCCCTCTTACTTACTGTGGAGGATGTAACTTATCTCCACTGTACAGTGAGCGGCGCCTTGCACGGAAACGGAACAGACGGTTTGGTCACATTTCAGTCCGCTGAACTTTCCCTCTGAGCTGGAGAGAGTGGAAAGAGACAAGATGGGGTAGAGAGGGTGGGGAGACAGAAAGAGAAGGCTTAGTGAGGGGGGCAGTGAGATAGAAAGGCTGAAGAAAGAGAGGGAGTAGAGGAAAAAGAAGAGAGCTGGAGAGCGAAGCGAAATTGAAGCGGGTTAGAGGCATTCATGGGAGAGAAATCGGGGGATAGTGAGGTGTGAGTGTGGAACGCAGAGAGAGAAAATGATAGACAGAAGGTGATTGGAGAGTGTTTGAGAGAGTTTTTGAAACATGTCTGCTGGGCCGACGCCACTGCTATTTTTATTTTTATTTTTTCCTGTCTGTATGCCGGCCCTGTCAGTGTAACCACACGCTTTCAACGCTTCTCTGAAATACTGACAACCCCCAGCTTATGTTCCAATAGGTGAAGGGAGTCAAATATCAGACACCGCGCAGCGTGTGTTAGTTGCTTGTAATTTTCGTATCTAAATATATGCTTTCTTTGATAAGTTCTACACGGTTTGAAAAGGTCAATCTGTTGCTCGTCTCTGTAGCTCGGTTACTTCGGTGGGTGTTTCTGGTTCGTCCCGGGGCCGTGGTTTCTAGAGCACAGAGGGCCTGAATAAACAGGATGTTGTGGTCGGCTATGGGGTGCTGTTTGTAAACCTCCCGGACAGTAAATGCAAAATATCCGCCGGAGAGAGGGAATAGAAGAAAAAAAGAGAGAACTCGAGAGAGAAAACAAATTGATTCCCTCCAACAATCCACCATCTATTTCTACCCCTCTCATTACATTATCTTGCACTTCTCGCTCTCCCCTTCTTTTACTGATACCCCTTTCTGACCCCTGTCACTCACGATTCTCTCTCCGCCAAACACTAACCTTGCACTCTCTCCCCCTCCCTCTGTTTCTCCCCACTCTCACTACTCCCCCCACCCCGTCACTCTCACCGTTCCAGACCACCCTCCTCACACCTTCAATCTCCCTCTCCTCCAGCACTTCCTCCCCCTGCTCTCGGGTCCTCTCTTTATCAGCAGCCCATCTGGTGTTTGTCTGAGACGGTCTGATCCGCTTGTCAACACGGTCTTCCTCTGACAACGGTTACTTCCCCTCGCTGAGCTCAGAGACGCAGAGGATCCTCGACGCGATAGACAAAAGCGAGACATCCACGAATATGCAGCTAGTAAAACCCATCTCACCGTCTCCATTAAGAGGTAAGTGGGGTAGACAGAGGGGCAGAGTTTCAATCTCTTTCTAACCCAGGGAGTGTGTGATGCGGGATTGTGGAGGGAGTTTCCCTCTGTGTCTGACCCCGGGAGTGTGTGATGGGATGGTGTGGTGGGAGATTCACTCTGTGTCTGACCCCGGGAGTGTGTGATGGGACGGTGTGGAGGAATAATCACTCTATGTCTGACCCCGGGAGTGTGTGATGTGACGGTGTAGAGGGGGATTCACTCCGTGTCTGACAATGGGAGAGTGTGATGGGACGGTGTGGAGGAAGATTCACTCTGTGTGTGACCCCGGGAGTGTGTGATGGGTCGGTTGGGAGGGAGCCTCACCCTGTTTCTGTCTCTCACTGTTCTGTCCACAGAAGACCCTGATGTATCGGATGTGGAACTTCATTTCAAGACCCTCTCTGTTCCCCGGATCCGGACGAATGATGGTCAGTTTCACTTTGTTGGTTTGACTCTGCTCAGCTGATGTGTCTATTCCTGTTGAGAAATTTCTTGGCAAGCGCACTGTTAATACTAATTGATCCCTGTGAGACAGGTCAGAGGAATGCGTGAAAGACTGGATGAGATACGAGCTCTCGGGTGTGGTCGGTGAGGAGTGAGCGTTCTGCGAAGGGTCGGGGTGGAGGGAGCGCAACAGGAGGGGCAGTATAGAGTGAGGGCTGAGGAACAGGATGTGGAGTTGCTGTGGGTGGGAGAATGCCATGAGATGTTTTGTGCGGTCGTAGGACAGTGAGAGGGGTTTAAACTGGGGACACTGAGGAGGAATTGTGTGGTGGAGGGAGGGCGGGGTGCGACAGCCGGGAGTGTTGTGGCATGACGGTGAGCAGGATACACCTTGGGAGGAGTGCGGCAAGAGGCAACTCTCTCAACCCCCTCTCTCCTCTCTTTCCCCTGCTTCCCTCTTTCGCACACATCTCTCACACGCTGATCCTCTCATCCTCTTTTCTTCTTCTCTGGCCCACTATGTCCTTCCGCTCACGCTCTCACCCCTTTCCCAACCCTTCTCTCTGTTTTTCCACTTCTCTCCCCTTCTACGCCTCCCGCTCTTTTCGTTGCCATTTCCCCACTCTCCCCTTCCCCAAACTCTCTACTCTCTCTCTCACACTCCCCCTCTCCACCGCGCTCGCAGTCTTCGCGACTCTTTCCGTCACTCACATAGTCAGTCCACTAAACCCGCCTCTGTCCCCGTTCATCCCCTCTCGCTGTCCCCCAATGTTCCGATCTACTCCCCCTATGCACCTTCTCTGCCTTTGTTTTCTCCCCGCCTCTCTGTCCCACAGGCTCTCTCCTCTCTCGCATAACATTTACTCTTTAACCTCTCTCCCTTTCTCTCACGCTCCCTTTGTCTTGCACCCCTCTGCCATCTAAATTTCTCCTCCCAATCCCCACACTCACCTTCCCTTTCGCTATCCCTCTCACTAGTCTCATTCTCCTTCAGGCATAACCTCGCTCCCTTTACTCCGTCCCTCTCTTTGTCTTTCCACTTTCTTGCCGCCATTCGCTCTCATTTTCTAGTCCATCGCTCCAATCGCTCACTCCTCACTCCATTTATCCTTTTCATTCTCACTCTCTTGCTCTGTCTCCTCTGCTCTTCCCCCTCTCTTCCACCTCTCTCTCACTTCCAATCCCTAACTCCCAGCCCTCTCTTTCGGCTCTCTATTTGCTTGTCACTCTGTCCTCACCCCTTCCCCATTCTTTATCGGTCTCTCCTCTTTCTATTTCTCTCTCGTTCTCCCACTTTCTTCCCCAGACACTCAGACCTACATCTACTCAGAGCTGAATATTGGGAAAGACGAACGCCTCACCGATGAGGGTGAGGATCCTCCCATTGCCCCGTGACCCGGCGAGCTGCGAGTCACTGCACAAGCAGGTCAGAGTTCACAGTAGAGTCGCCATTCTGAAGGGTCACGTGTCATACTCCCAAGTGTCCAAGTTTCTAACGCATCTACCTCTGGCAGTTTGTGCCATGGACCGACCACAATCTGGGTAACAGAAGGTTGCTAATCGGCTCCCCAATTCAATATGTTTGCATGTTTCTCCTCCCAACTTGGACCTGCGAGCTCTGTTCCTCGATTCTCCAAGACGATAGAAAATGACTCTGCGTATTCACTCTGTTTCTGCACCTCGAGGCTTTAAATACTTCTGAAAGGTCACCCCTGTACTCCACGGAATGTAGCCCCAACCTTCCTGACCTCTCTCTGTATCTCCCTCCGTCGTGTCCGGACAGTATTTTTGTCAATCTCCACCTTCACCCCTTCCAGTTCAATGTGTTTCAAATGTCGCCCCTCGTAATAATGATCAGAGATGTGTTTACAGCCGAGCACCTTGATTGTCTAATTTACCAGGTACGTGAATTCCTACACTAAGCACCTTGCGTCTACACTGGCTAACTCACCCTGACCTTCCATGCACGCTCAGAGTACAGGAGAAATATCACCAGATGTCAGGGAGTTTCTGCTGCTGGTCACATGATTCCTTGTCAAGGGCAGGCCCTGCTTCACGAGCCTAACTCAATTTTTTGAAGAAGTAACGAAGAACGTTGATGCGTTTAGGGCGGTAGATGTGGTCTACATGCATTTAGTAAGGCATTTGACATGGTCCCCACGAGAGACTCATCCAGAAAGTCATGAGGCATGGGATCAGTGGAACCTTGGCTGTTTGAGTAAAACATTGGCTTACAGGAAGAAAGCATAGGGTAGTTGTGGAAGAAAAATTTTCTGCCTGGAGGTCGGTGACTGGTGGAGTGCCAGAAGGATCTATCCTGGGACCCCTGTTCTGTGAAAATTTTCAAAATGACCTTGATGAAGAGGCGGAAGGATAGGTGGGTATGTTTGTGGATGCCACGAATAATAGAGGAGTTGTGGATGTAGCTGCAGTTTGTCGAAGGTTACAAGAGAATATAAAAAGGAAGGAGAGTTGGGCAGATAAGTGGCAGATGGAGATCAATCCAGATAAGTGTGACGTGATACATTTTGGAATGACAATCCAGAATGCTGAGTACAGGATTAATGGCCGGCTACATAAAAGTGTTTATGAACAGCGGGAACTTGGGTTTCAAATCCATACATCCCTCAGGTCGCTGCGCAAGTTGGTAAGGTAGTTCAGAATGTCTGTGGGATTCTGGACTTCATTAACAGGGGGATTGAGTTCAAGAGTGGAGAAGTCATGTTGCAACTCTACAAATCTCTGGTGAGACCGCACTTAGAGTATTGTGTTCAGTTCGGGTCATCTCATTATATGAATTATATGGAAACTATGGAAACGGTACAGAGGAGATTTATCAGGATGTTGCTTGGATTGGAAAACAATCCTCATGAGGCACGGTTAGCAGAGCTGGGAATTTTCTCTTTGGAGCGTACAAGGATAGGAAGGGACTTGATAGATGTCTACAAGATTATGAGAGTCATAGACAGGGTGGATAGCAAGTACATGTTTCCCAGGGCACCAATAGCAAACACCAGAGGGCATATGTACAAAGTTAAGGGACTGAAATTTAGGGGATACATCATGGGTATTTTTTTTTTTTACACAGAGGCTTGTGATTACCTGGAATGACTTGCCAGGGATGGTGGTGGAAACTAAAACATTAGGGGTATTTATGAACCTCTTGGACTGGCACATGTTTGAAAGAAAATTAGAGGGTTATGTTGTGGTGTGGATTCAGAACGTTTTTAAAGGAATATATGGGTCGGCACAATATCGAGGACTGAAGGACCTGTACTGTGCCGTAGTGTTCTAGTGTTCCAGTTTTCTACTGCCCACTGCTCTGTCCCCGTCACGCATTCTTGTCTCCTCTGTCAGATTGGCCCGTTCCTGAGGAACCCCGTCCATCTTTGTTGATGCACCTCCGAAACCATCCGATCACAATACAACTGGGCTTGGGAGGGTAACCATTCCCTCTGTGACCGGAGTGATGTGCAGAGAGTCGTGAACGTATCTCAGCATATCCGGGGTATCAGCCTCACCTCCACGGCCTCGCTCTGCACTTCCCGTTAAAGCAGACAGCCAGCCTGGATAATTCTCTTATACCCCATTACCTTCTATCGTAGGAAGATGCGAAGTCTCATTTCACCAGGCTCAAAGACAGGTTCTACCCCGCTGTTGTGACTCAATTGAACAGCCCACTATTCCCACAAGATGTATTCTTGACCTCAAAGTTTAACTCGCCGCAGTGAGTCAGGAACAGCTTCTTCCCCTCTGCCATCCGATTTCTAAATGGATATTGAATCTTTGGATACTACCTCACTTTTTTAATGTACTGTATTTCAGTGTTTGCACTTTTAATAATTTATTCAATATATGTAATTGATTTACTTGTTTATTTATTTTTATTTTTTACTGTTATTTAATTTTTCCTCTGCTAGAGTATGAACTGCATTGAACTGCTGCTGCTAAGTTAACAAATGGCACATTACATGCCAATGATAATAAACCTGTTCCTGATTTTGATTCTGATACTGATTTTTTCTTGAGTCATCACCTTTGCTGACACATATGTTAAGGTCAGACTGACTGACGTAATGGAGTGGATTACAGAATAGGCAGACTGACTTCTTTAGCAGATGAATTTCTAGACACTTAAGTTTTGTCATCAAAGAAGCCATCCTTTTTTGAGATTATCTTATTGTTTTTATATGCCTTTAATCCAAATCCCTTTACAATTCATTGCACTTAGCCCCCTTCGGGTTAGGTGTTTTAATACTTGACTGTTTATCATCCTTTCCCACATCTTTTCTAAAATATTCTTCATTAGGATTATTGCTGCCCAAAAGGCTGCTGGTACACTGGAGATGCTTCACCTGCCCTTACTCCCAAAATCTCTACACAGTAACACCCTTCCAGTTGAAACGAAAACATACTGATCAATGAAGGCTCTGATGTTCACATTTCAGAGGGAGGGAGTCACCACTCCCTCTGTCATCTTCCCATGACTTATTCCTTAGTCTACATCAGGATGATCAAATTTCCTTCCAAATATTATTTTTGCATCATTTGTTGACAGGCAAGTTTGTAGTTTCACTTGCAGTTTTGCGCCTCCATGTCCCTCAGTGTTCTGGGAGCGGAGCTTCTTCTTTGTTATCTATTTCTTCTCTTCAAATAGATCTGCTCCCATTGCTTGATGATGTCAAATCCATCCACTGATATCATTCATTTCCGGGGTCTATGTTGTTACTTGTTCCTTTTGTCCCATCTTTCAGCTTTCATTGAATATTTTGTAGATAACCATTTCCTTCCCTTTGAGAGATTCAAACGCGGAGTATTAAAGAACCACACTTGTGTCACTTAATCGTTAGCATGTGTATGTTGGCATTTTTACATTTTAACAAGACTGCTCATGTTGTAATATGAAGAAACAGCAAGTGCTGGAAGAACTCAATGGGCCCTGCAGCATTCGTCGAGCGAAAAAGATGATGTATGAATCAGGGTCAAGGTCCTGCATCAGCGTTCACAAACTAACCTTTAGTGCCTTTTGTTGAAAGGCCTTAATCTTTTCTTTTCTATGTCATTAGTCCATACATAGACCGTATATTTGACCTGACCAACTTTAATCCTCAAAACATTCTGTTCTTACTAAATGGTGCACATTGTTCTGGTATAGATGGGCACCTTTCCTGTGGTACTTCCATCAGTGGTTTCATAAATAATAATCTATTGCTTTGGCTATGAAACCCAGATTGCCCACAGCAATTCTGTATTATACTGTTCTCATAATGCATTGCATGCGCTATAATACGCATTTCATTAAGTTATCATCACCCATGTTAGCATTAAGCACTGAAAGATAGTTGAAGACAGCCATACTCCCAGATGAGTTGTGCTTCAGTTGCCTCTTCCTAGGTTTACTGTTCTGATCTCTCTGAGAGAATCACGTGTAAAAAGTCTGAGGTTACTCAGAAAGAAAATAACTCTCCAAATCAGTGAAATAAGATTTGGCCTCTGTTTAATGAACTAAATTGTGTACATTTCATGGAACAGTAATACAAATTTAATCTTTTGAAGTTATGAATCATTATTATGAAGGAGAAATGAGAAAGGAAATTAGTTGGCTTCAGAGAAACATGAGATTCTAGAGGTGCTGGAAAACTTCAGCAACACACATAATATTCAGGAGAACTCTCAACAGATCCGACAGCACCTATGAAGTGCCTTGACGTGAAATGTCATCGGCCAAATTCCCATCAGAGATGCTGCCTGATATTTTAAGATCCCCCAGATTGTTTTGTGTGTATCGTTAGAAGGATGCGGACACAGACTGAGAAAATTGCCAAGGGGCTTTGAAATATTGTTTTATCTGTTGTGATTGAGTTCATTTCCACAAGCTTGGAGGTTTTTTTCCAAAAAGGTATTTTTGGTGCATGGAACAACGTCAGACACCTAGTAAGTGAGAATCTTGTTTGTGATTTCACTTGAGGTCAAGCTGGTTTAAGTTCATGTGTTCAACCTATAGTTAACCACAGATACATCCAGGACCATAAACTCTGTCAGCAGCTATTGCTGTAAACTGTCAGTGATACATGCTGTATTCAAAATAGTTTCTTCTTTATCTGAAAATATCTTGCCTCTTGAACATAATATTTATTGTAGTATTTGTGCCCCTTACGCTATCTACTTACGCACATACTTCTGTGTTCTACAGTTGCATGTGATGTTCTAATATTAAAAAAGTACCATTGAAAAAATAAAACTAAAGGTTAAGGGGGATAATAGGGCTGTAACAATTTACCGTGTATATGCTGACTGTGAAATCAACACATTGAATTTCCAACACGTTGCCAACGTGGGACAATAGCCTTTAATGGAGGAATACAGCGTTCATTTCCATTTCATTTCTTTCTGCATCATTTCTCCACATCTTCATTCAGTTCATTTATAAAAGTCAGGAAGAATAAGGGTCCCAGCACAGATCCCTGATGTACTCCTCTAGTGACCGACTTCCGTGCAGAGTATGACCTGTCTACAACCACACTTTGCCTTCTGTGGGTAAGCCACTTGTGCATCTACCAAGCAATATCCCCTTGGATCCCATTCCTGCTTACTTTCTCAGTAAGCCTTGCATGGAAAAACTTATAAAATGCTTTGCTGAAATCAATGTACACTATATTTACTGTTCTTCCTTCATCACTTTTTCTTTCTTTATTCACATCTCTACAAAAATTCAATCAGTCTCGTAAGGCACGTTCTGCCCTTTACAGAGCCATGCTGACAACTCCAAAACATATTATACCTCTCCAAATGTTCCTAAATTCTGCCTCTCAAGATCTTCATCAACTTACCAATCTCTGAGGTAATACAAACTGGTCTATAATTTCATGGGTTATCTCCTTTCACTTTCTTGAATAAAGGAACAACATCCGCAACCCTCCAATCCACCGGACCCTCCCACGTTTCCATTCATGATGCAATGATCATCGCCAGAGCCTCAGAAATCTCTTCCCTCGGCTCCCACATTAGCCTGGGATATATTTCGTCTGGTACCGGCGACTTATCTAATTTGATGCCTTCCAACAGCTCCATTACATCCTCTTTCGTAACATCTACATGCTCAGGCTTTTCAGTCCGCTACAAGTCATCACTACAATCACTAAGATACTGAAGTAAGGTATTCATTAAGTAGCTCCTATGGTGTTATTAAATATTTATTGTGATCATATGGTCGTATGGTATCTCCACAGCTGCGCAAGAACGGGAGTCGAAAGCGAAGATCGGTAATAGACCGTGCCGTCTGATCTACCTACCCTGCATAGTGATAGACGCCCTCATCGTGATTGTGGCCCGTCTCTCGATCTATGGTGAGTGGAACGGGCTCCGGATGGAGTCAGACCGGAAATAAAGAGAGTGGGATATATTGAGATTGCAAAACACAACAGTGAAACCAACACCCCCTTACCGTAACACGGATGGACGAAGGCAGTATACATGAGGATTAGGAAGCAAGGATCAGATGTGTTTCTTGAGGATCATAGGGTAGCAATGAAAGTGATGAAGAAGGGGCTGTGGAGAGAAAGAATGGAGCGAGAGAAGTCCTTGGTGAGAAGGGTCAAGGAAAACCCCAAGGCATTCTTCAATTATATGAAGAACCAAATAATGACAGGAGTGTATGTAGATTAGAGATATAGGTGGGAAGATGTGCCTGGAGACTGTGGAAGTTAGCCAGGTCTTCACTGAATACTTATCTTCGGTATTCACAATTGAGTGGAAACCTGATGACGGTGAGGACAATATGAGGGAGTTTGATGTTCTGGAGCATGTTGATATTAAGTGAGAGGAGGTGTTAGAGTGGTTATAATACATCAGGACGGATAAATACCCGGGGCCTGACGGAATATTCCCCAGGCTGATTCACGAAGGGAGAGAAGAGATTGTTGAGCCTCTAGCTAGGATCGTTGTATCCTCGTTGTCCACGGGAATGGTACGGGAGGATTGGAGGGAGGTGAATGTTGTCCTCTTGTTCAAATAAGGTAGGAGAGATGGTCCAGGAAATTAGGGACCAGTGAGCCTGACGTCCGTGGTGGGAATGTTGTTGGAAAATATTCTTAGTTATAGAATCTATGGCCATTTAAAGAATCATGGTCTGCACAGGGACAGTCAGCATGTGTTTGTGAAAGGCAGATCCTGTCTAACAAGCTTGATAGAATTCTCTGAGGAGGTGACCAGGCATATAGATGAGGAGTCATAATTGGCTTGCCTGGAGAAAGCCAGAGTGTCGTGGTGGAGGGAATATATTTGGATTGGCGGGCCGTGACTAGTGGTGTTCCACCAGGATCGGTTTTAGTACCTGTGCATTTCGTGATTTTAGTAACGACATGGAAGTGGGGGTAGTAGGGCGTGTTGGCTTTTTAGTAGACGACACCGAAGTTGGTGGTCTAGTGGATCGTGTTGGGTATTGTCAGAGATTGCAGAGAGACTTTGACACTATGCAGAAGTGGGCTGAAAAGTGGCAGATGGGAGTTCAACCCGGATAAGTGTGAGGTGGTACATTTTGGAAGGACAAACTCCAAGACAGAGTTCAAAATGAATGACAAGATACTTGGTAGTGTGGAAGAGATCCCTGAAAATTGCCTCACAGGTTGATAGGGTAGTAAAGAAAGCTTATGGCTTGTAGCATTCAGAAGTCGAGGAACTGAGTTTATGAATCGCGAGGTAATGATGGATCTCTATAAAGCTCTGGTTAGTCCACACTTGGAGTACTGTGTCCAGTTCTGCTCTCCTCACTATAGGACGGATGTGGAAGCATTGGAGAGGGTACAGAGGAGATTTACCGGGATGCTGCCTGGTTAAGAGTGTATGCATCATGCTCAGAGATTAAGGGAGTTGGGGCTTTACTATTTGGAGAGAAGGGGGATGAGAGGATATATGATATAGAATATAATTAGAGGAATGGATAGAATGGACAGCCAGCGCCTCTTGCTGAGGGCACGACATCTCAATACAAGAGGACATGGCTTTAAGGTAAGGGGTGGGATGTTCAAGGTGGGCATTAGCAGTAAGCTTTTCACGCAAAGAATGGCTGTTGGGTGGAATGCACTTCCTGAGTCAGTAGTGGTGGCAGATACACTAGTGATATTTAAAAGCCGACCAGACAGGTATATGGAGGAGTTCAAAGTGGTGGGTTATATGCGAGGCAGCGTTTAAGGGGTCGACATGACTTTGTGGGCCGCAGGGCCTGTACTGTGTGTATAACACAGTGTATTACACTGCGTCGTATGATCTATAACACGAACACACCTCAAACCGTGATAAAACACGGACTTTACCGTAACACAATCAGGACTCATGCTGACACCGACACGCCAGTCACCGTAACATCAACCATGCTGTTATCGTAGCACGATCACGACCTTCAACGAGACTCAGATACACTCCCGACCGCGACACTGACAGGACTATCGCCGTGACGCGCACATGGCTTTCGCACTGACCGTAAAGTAGCCCTCACTAACATCGACATGCCCCTGACCGTGTTACCGTTAAACTGCTAAAGCGACACCGACACACACCTCACAGTGACACCGACACGCTCTTCACCGTGACACTGTGGTACCGTACGCCGTGACACCTTTCCACTCTTCAGCGTGATTCGCTCTGCACCGCATCGTGACAAAGACTCGCACGTCTCTGTAACACCCTTTACCGAGTCAATATCACCCCTCAACATAACGCCGATGCACCGCTCACTGAGGCAATTACCCTCACCTCACCCTGACACAGGCAAATCCCTTAACAGATACCGACAGCTAAATTCACAATGTCACAATGTCATCGACATCAAACTCTCCGCTGCACCGACACACACCTCAGCGTGTCACTCTCACACACACCGTGGCCATGACGTGTCTCTCACCGTGGCACTGACATACCCTTCACTTTGCAAGCAGCTCACCCCACACCATGACACCGTGACACGTCATTGTGACCCCTCACCGGGGAACGGAGACTCCTATCACAGTGACACCGACACGTTCCTCACAGCAACTCGGACACGCCCCGCACGATACTGACTTAGATTCCAATGATAACAACTAAACCTTCACCCCATTCCCCACCCCCCAGCGTGACACAGACCCGGCCCTCATGGTGGCGCCGACGCTTCTCACTGTGCTCAAAGAATATCCTTCACTGTGACAACATTCACCGTGACACTGACACAACTCTCTCTGTGAACGGATCGGTAGCGTGACGCTGTCTCACCTGAAGTCTAAACAACGTTCACCATCTCTCCCAGGATCTCAAATTCGTCAGTGTAAAATCACCTCCGACCAAAACTGCCATGAATCAACCTCAATCCTTCAATCCAGTCTTTCTGCGCTCAACTCTAATCTGTCCGATCTCAAACGAAGGCACAGTGATCTCCGTTACCAGTTCACTGAGATGGAAACGAAGTACAGATCTGTCAACAAAACCAAGGCTCAGATCTGTGAATTGTTGACCAGCAGAAGAGGTGAGGCATCATCCCCCTCTTTAACCCGCTCCTCATCACAGGGCAAACATGGAGAGAGGAAGCTTCACTCTGTGCTTAACATCGGGAGTGTGTGAAAAGATGTATGTAGGATGATTCACTCTGTGCTTGACCCAGTGAGTGTGTGATGGGGCTGCGTGGAGGGAGTTTCCCTCTGTCACTGAATCCAGGAGAGTGTGATGGTACGTCGTGGAGATAGATTCACTCTGTGTTGGACCCGGCGAGAACGATGGGACTGCGTGGAGGGAGTTTCAATCTGTCACTGAATCCAGGAGAGTGTGATGGTACGTCGTGGAGATGGATTCACTCTGTGTTGGACCCGGCGAGAACGATGGGACTGCGTGGAGGGTGTTTCAATCTGTCACTGAATCCAGGAGAGTGTGATGGGACGTCGTGGAGATGGATTCACTCTGGGTTTGACCTGGCGAGAACGATGGGACTGCGTGGAGGGAGTTTCACTCTGTCACTGAATCCAGGAGAGTGTGATGGTACGTCGTGGAGATGGATTCACTCTGGGTTTGACCTGGCGAGAACGATGGGACTGCGTGGAGGGAGTTTCACTCTGTCACTGAATCCAGGAGTGTGTGATGGTACGTCGTGGAGATGGATTCACTCTGTGTTGGACCCGGCGAGAACGATGGGACTGCGTGGAAGGAGTTTCAATCTGTCACTGAATCCAGGAGAGTGTGATGGTACGTCGTGGAGATGGATTCACTCTGTGTTGGACCCGGCGAGAACGATGGGACTGCGTGGAGGGAGTTTCAATCTGTCACTGAATCCAGGAGAGTGTGATGGGACGTCGTGGAGATGGATTCACTCTGGGTTTGACCTGGCGAGAACGATGGGACTGCGTGGAGGGAGTTTCACTCTGTCACTGAATCCAGGAGAGTGTGATGGAACGTTGTGGAGGTGGATTCACTCTGTGTCTGAACACGGGATTGTAAGACGTAACATTACAGCATCACTCGATGACTCACTCTGGGAATGTCTGATGGGACAGTGTGGATCCAGCTTCACTCTGTGTCTGACAGCGGCAGACTGTGATGGGACACTGCCCAGAGAGATATACTCAATGTCTGACCCCTGAAGTATGTTATGGAACCGTGGTGTGTGACGAGACGATGTAGCGGGGGCATCACTCTGTGTCTGAATCTCAGAATGAGTAATTGGATCTCAGAAGGAGACCGTCTGTGTCTGGCTCCGGGACTGTGTTAGGGGACAGTGCAGAGAGACGTTCATTCTACGTGACACCGGATTGTGTGATTGGATGTTGTGGAGCGAGTCTGAATCCGTCAGTGTGACATGGGAGAGCGGGGGCGGAACTTCGCTTTGTGTGTGAGCACAGCTGAGCGTGATGGGACGGTTGAGAGAGATCTTCATTCTGTGACTCGGCGGGAGGTGTGTGATGTAAGGAGGGCATAAGGAGGGAGATGTACACTGTGATAGTCACGGAAGTGTGTGCTGGGATGATGTGGAGGCAGCTTACCTCGGTGTCTGACCCCGGGAGTGTGTGATTGGACGGTGTGTAGGGAGCTTCGCTCGTTTTATGACCCCTGTGCTGTGTGATGTCACCAGGTGGAAAGAGCATCATACTGTGTCTGACCACGGGATTATGCGGCGGGATCGTGCAGAGAGTGTTTCATTTCCTATCTGACCACAGGGAGTGTTTTGGGGAAGGGCGGAGGGAGGCATACTCTGTGTTTGTCCGCAGGACTACGTGATGGGAGAGCATGCAGGGAGCTTCACTACATGCTTGACCCAAGGAGTGTGTGATAGTGTGGTGGAGAGAAAGCTTCAGTCGGAGACTGACACCCGTCTTGTGTGATGGGACAGGAGAATCACTCTAACAACAGCTTCATTCTTCATCTATCCCTGAGAGTGTGTGACGTGACTTTCTTGATGGAACTCAAATTGCAGTCTGCCCAATCAGGAAGTGTGATATTGAATGGTCTGCAGGGAGCTTCACTCTGTAACTGACCCCGGGAGTGTGTGATGGGATGGTGCTGAGGTAGTTTCATTGCGATTCTGACCTCGGGATTGTGTGATGGGATGGTGCTCGGGGAGATTCACTCTGTGTCTGACCCTGGGTGTGTGTGATGGGATGGCGTGGAGGGGGATTCACTCTGTGTCTGACCCCGGGAGTGTGTGATGGGATGGCGTGGAGGGGGATTCACTCTGGGTCTGGCCCCGGGAGTGTGTGATGCGACGGTGTGGAGGGAGATTCACTCTGTGTCTGTCACCGGGAGTGTGTGATGGGTCGGAGTGGAGGGAGATTCACTCTGTGTCTGACCCCGGGAGTGTGTGGTGGGATGGTGTGGAGGGAGATTCACTCTGTGTCTATCGGTAAGAGAGTGTGATTTGACAGTACGCAGCGTGCAGTCTGATTCCATGAGTGTGTGATGGGGCCGTAGCATGAGAGAGCTTCACTCTGTGTCTGAACCCGGGTGTGTATGATGTGATAGTCTATGGGATTTCCACTGTATGTTTAATCATGGATTCCGTGACGGGACAGTGCTGAAGGAGAGTCGCTCAGTGTCTGGGAAAGGGTTCCGTGATTGGAAATTGCGGAGGGAGCTAATTCATATTTCTCACCACGGAAGTGTGTGCCGGTAGAGTATGGTGTGAAATTCTATTTCTGTCTGTCCCTCAGGATCTCTGTGATAGTATGGCGGAAATGAGCTTTTAACTGACACCTGAGGTCTGTGATGGGGCGGAATTGAGGGAGCTACACCTGGTCAGGAGTCCCTCGAATGTGTAATTGGGTGCCGTGGCAGGAGTTTCAATTTGTGCCTGACAGCAGTTGAGTGTGATAGGACGGAGTGAACTAGCTTCAGTTTGATTCTGACGACGGAAACGAGTGATAGAAGGGAGTGAGGGTAGTTTGTATTTGACCCCGGGAACGTATAATGGGGCAGATTCGAGGGAGTCTCACCATGTTTCTGACGCCGGGAGAGTGTGATGGGACAGTGTGGAGTGAGCTTTACTCTGCGTCTGACACAGTGTGTTTGCGATGAGATGCTATGCAGGGAGCATCATTCTGTGTCTAACCCCTGGAATGATCATTGGGAGAGTGAGGAGGGAACTTCACTCGGTCTTTTACCGGAGTGTCTGATGGGACAGCGCAATACGGAGCTCACACTGGGTGAAACCCCTGGGAGTGTGATGGGACTGTATGGAGGGAGTGTCACTCTGCGTCTGACCTCTGTCCACTGTGACAGGATGAACTGGAAGGAACTTCACTTTGTGACTGACACAGTGTGAGTGTGATGCAATTCTATGGAGGGATCATCGCTTATATCTGACCCCTGGAGTGTGTGATGGGGCGGTGTGGAGGAAGCTTCCCTCTGGGTCTGACCAGAGGAGTATGTGATCGGACGGTGTGGAGGGCGATTCACTGTGTGTCTCACACTGCGAGTGTGTGACGTGAACATGTGGAGGGAGCTTCACTGAGTGTCTGACCACAGGAGTATGTGTTTGGACGGTGTGGAGGAAGCTTCACTCTGTTTCTGTGTGCTGGGACGTTCTGGTGGGAGCTCCACTGTGACCAATCCAAGGATTGTGTGATGGGACAGAGTGGAGGGAGATTCTTGCAGTGTTTCCCCCCTGGAGTATGCGTTATGACGGGGTGGAGGAAGCTTCACGGTGTCTGACGCCGAAAGTGTGTGATGGAACAATGTGGAGAGAGCTCCTTTCTGTGTCTGAACCCGGGAATGTGTAATGGGAGGGTGTCGAGGGAGCTTTACTGTGGGTCTGACCCCGGGATTGTGCGATCGGACGGTGTGGTGGGAGCTTCACTCTATGTCTGACCACGGGAGTGTGTGATGAGACGGTGAGGAGCGATCCTCATTCTGTGTGTGATCTGGTAGTGTTAAGGGACCGGTAAGGAGTGGGTTTCATTCTGTACTTGACCAGGTGTGCGTGATGGGACGGTGTGGAGGGATCCTGTTTCTATGTTTGACTCACAGCGGATGTAATGGACCGTACGCAGGGAGATTCACTGTTCCTTCTTCCTATTTTCCAGAGCAAGAGTGTCTCCAGTACTGGATCGGAAATGAAGGCGGCTGTTATTTTATAACCACGTTGAAACGTTCCTACGATAAAGCGATGCAGTATTGCTGGGACTCTGATTCTAAACTTCTTGAAATAAATTCAGCCGAAGAAGCGGTACGTGTCAGATTGACGGAAGATAAATCCGCACCAGAGTGAAGCTCCCTCCACACCGTTTCATCTCACACATCCGGTGTCAGACACAGTGTGAAGCTCCCTCCTTCTAGTTCCAGGACACACTCCCGGTGTCATAGACAGAGTGAATTTCCTTCACACCGTCCCGTCACACATTTCCGGGGTCAGACACAGAGTGAAGCTTCCTCCACACCGTCACCTCACATATACCCGAGGTCCTACACAGAGAGTTCCCTCCATATGGTCTCATCACACACTCCCGGTTTCAGACACAGAGTGAGGATCCCTCCACACCGTGGCATCACATTCTCCTGTGGTGAGACACAGAATTAAGCTCCTTCAATAACAGCTCTTCAAACTCTCCAGGGCTCAGACAGAGAGTGATGCTCCTGACATTTTGTGCGAATTCAGTCATTAATGATAACAATTTAATTTCACAGAACTTTGTTAACAAAGCTATCAGCGAACAAGACAGTTCATACTGGATTGGAAAATGCAAAGACGGGTGAGACTTGGGATCGTGCATGTTTCTGAGATGAAAGTTGGTCGTCGGATTGATACTGGCTGCGAGAGGCGAGTGGGCAGTGGATTTATTTTGGGGACTGGCACAGGCTGCGGGAAGGTTGTGTGCAGTGGGATTAGATTGTGGTCAGACACGAGTTGCTAAAAGGAGTGGGCATTAGTACGAGTTAGGGCTCTGACAAGGGCTGTGGGGAGAGAGTGGGAAATCGGGGCGTTTTGGAGAGAGGAAGTTCTGCGGTGAGAGAATGGGCAATTGGATTTGTTTCGGGATCGAGATGGACTGTTGGTAGAGAGTTTGCAGTAAAACTAATATAACCATATGACAGTTAAAGCACGGAACCAGGTCATCCCGGCCCTGCTAGTCCGTACCGAACGCTTACTGTCCAAAACCTATCTATTTTACTTTCAAATGACAGAATCAATCCTGCCTCTACCACTTCTACTGGAAGCTCGTTCCACACAGCTACCACTCTCTGAGTAAAGAAGTGTTGCCCTTAAACATTTGCCTGTTAACTCTCAACTCATGTCCTTTTGTTCGAATCTCCCATACTCTCAATGCAAAATGCCTATCTACGTCAACTCAACCTTTCCCCTTCATAATTTTAAATACCTCTATCAATTCCCCTCTCACCCTTCCACGCTCCAAAGAATAAAGACCTAACTTGTTCAACCTTTCTCTGTAACAGGTGCTGAAACACAGGTAACATTCTAGTAAATCTCCTCTGTACTCCAGCTATTTTGGTAACATCTTTCTTATAATTCGGTGACAAAACTGTACGCAAAACCCCAAATTTGGCCTCACCAATGCCTTGTATAATTTTAACATTACATCCCAACTCCTGTACTCATTGCTCTGATTTATAAAGGCCAGCATACCGAAAGCTTTCTTCACCATAATATACACATGAGGTTCCACTTTCAAGGGAAAAAGGCACCAATATTCCTAGATCAGTCTGTTCTACTGCATTCCTCAATGCCCTACCATTTACCATGTATATTCTATTTTGATCAGTCCTACCAAAATTTAGCACCTCACTCTTATCAGCATAAACTCCAGCTGCCATCTTCCAGCATACTCCTTCTTTAGGCCTAGATCTCTCTGCAGGCTTTGAAAACCTACTTCATTGTCTACAACAGCACCTATCGTAGCATCGTCTGCATATTTATTAATCCCATTTACCACCCCATCATCCAGATCATTATATGACAAACAACATTGGACCTAGTACAGATCCCTCGGGCACACCGCTAGTCACCGGCCTCCGACCTGACAAACAGTTATCCACCACTGCTCTCTGGCATCTCCCATCCAGCCACTGTTGAATCAATTTTACCGCTTCTTTATTAATACTTAACGATTGAACCTTCCTAACTAACCTTCCGTGTGGAACCTTGTCAAAGGCCTTACTGAAGCCCTTATAGACAATTCCCACTGCTTTTCACTCGTCAGCTTTCCTCGTAACCTCTTCAAAAATACAATAAAATTTGTCAAACATGACCTTTTAAGCACAAATCTATGTTTACTGCTTTTAAACAGACCCTGTCTCTCCAGATAATTATATATACCATCTCGAAGACTATATTCCATTAGTTTACCTACCACCGACGTCAAACCTGCAAGCTTATAATTGCTAGGTTTACTCTTAAATTTCTATTTAAAAAATGGAACCACATGAGAAATACGCGAATCCTCCGGAACCATCCCTGTTTTCTAATGACATTTGAAATATTTCTCTCAGAGTCCCTGATATTTCTACACTAACTTATCAGGGCCCGGAGACTTATCCACCTTTTGTATTCTTTAAACGCTTCAGTACTTACTCTTCTTTAATCATCATAACTTCCATAACTACCCTATTTGTTTGCCTTATTTTGATAATTCAATATCGTCCTCATTCAATAATGATGAAAAGAAATTGGTCAAAATCTCCCCCATCTCTTTTGGCTCCACAGATAGCTGTCCACACTGATACTCTAAGGGATGAACTTCATTCTTCACTATCATTTTGCTGTTAAGAAATCTGCCGAAACATTTCGGATTTATTTTCACCTTACTTGCAAAGAAACCTCATATATTCTATTAGCTTACTAATTTCTTGCTTAAGATTCTTTTTATATTCTTTATATTCTTCGAGCACCTCATTTACTCCATTCTGCCTATATTTATTGTAGATATCTCTCTTTTTCCGAATAAGGTTTTCAATATCCCTTGAAAACCATGACTCTCTCAAACTCTTAAGCTTTCCTTTCAACCTAACAGGAACATAAAAAATTCTGTACCCTCAAGATTTCAACTTTAAATGACCTCCATTTCTCTATTAGTATCTTTCCATAAAACAAATCATCCCAATCCACTCCATCTGAATCCATTTGCATCTCCTCAAAGTTAGCCTTTCTCCAATAAAAAATCTCAACTCTGGGTCCAGTTCTATCTTTCTCCATAATTATATTGGAACTAATTGTACTGTGATCACTGGACCCGATGTCATAGCTTGGTCACCAGACCTATCTCATTTCCTAACAGAAGATCCAACTCTGCCCCTTCTCCAGTTGGTACCTCTATGTAATTAAAAAAAATATAACCAACACACATTTTTAAAACTCCAAACCATCCAGCCTTTTAACAGAATCGGCTTCCCAGTCTATGTGTGGAAAATTAAAATCTCCTACAATCACTTCAAATACCTGCTATCTCCTTACAAATTTGTTGCTCCAATTCTGGCTCCCCATTAGGTGGACTGTAACTGTTACTACACCATTCCCATTCCTCAAATCCACACAGATAGTCTCCCTAGACGAATCCTCGAGTCTATCCTCTGTAATATTTTCTTTGACAAGCAATGCCACACCTCCCACTCTTGCCCTCCCCCCGATTCAATCACACGACAAGCAAAGAAATCCACGAATATTTAGTTGCCAATCACACCCCTCCTGCAAACATTTTTTACTAATTGCTACAACATCATATTTCCAGGTATCAATCCATAATATAAGCTCATCCACCTTTCTTACAATTCTGCTCGCATTAAAATAGATGTATTTAAGAAACTCTCCACCTCTTACTCTCTGTTTATATACAACAGTACAAACAACTTCATTATCTTTTTTCTTCCTTCTCCCCTATATCCTTGGTCTGTGCGGTCCTCTACTCTATCACCTGCTTATCCTTCCCACAGACTGGCTACCCGCCTGCTCTATTTGTGAACTAACCTCCTCTCTCCTAGTTTCTGCAAATTGATTCCCACCCCCAGCCATTCTAGTTTAAAGTCTCCCCGGATGCCTTAGTAAACCTCCCGGCCAGGATATTTGCCTCCCGAGGATTCAAGTGTAACCCATCCTTTTTGTACGGGTCACGCCTGCCCCAAAAGAGGACCCAGTAATCCAGAAACTTGAATCACTGCCCCCTGCTCCAATACTTTTGCCACGCATTTATCCTCCAACTCATTCCATCCCTACTGTCACTGTCGCGCGGCACAGGCAGTTTTCCCGAGATTCCTGCCTTTGCGGTCCTTCTTCTCAACTCCCTTCCTTTCTCCCTATCTTCGCCTTTCAGGACAATTTATCTTTTTCTACCTATGTCATTGGTACCGATATGTACCAACTCTTCTGGTTACTTACTATCCCACTTCAGGATATCCTGGACGCGATCAGATACATCTCGGAACCTGGCACGAGGGAGGCAAACTACCATTCATGTCTCCTAACTGCGTCCACAGAATCGCCAATCCGACCCTCTAACTGCCGAGTCCCCTATTACACTGCCTTCCTCTTCCTTTCTCTGCCCTTCTGAACTACAGGGCCGGACTCTTTGAGCCGGTGGCAAGGCCACTGTCGTTTCCCCCAGATAGGTTGCTCCTCGCCCCCCCCCCCCAACAGTACTCAAACTGGAGTACTTATTGTCAAGTGGTACAGCCACTGGGGTACTCTCTAGTACCTGACTCTTCCCCTTCCCTCACCTAACCGTGACTCACCTGTCTGCCTCCTGTGGTTCTGGTGTGACCAACTGCCTGTACCTCATCTCTATCATCTTCTTCCTCTCCCGGACCAGACGAAGTTCATGGAGCGACAGCTCCAGTTCCCTAACACGGTTCCTTAAGAGCTGCAGCTCGGCGCTCCTGGCGCAGATGTACACGTCCCGGGGGCTGGGAGACTCCAGGACCTCCCACATCCGAACAGCGAGAGCAACAAGCTGCCCCCACACTCATAAATCCCCCCTTTCCTCAAATAGCAGGGATAATTAGAAACTGAATCTACCTTGCTTCGCCCGATTCCACCTAAGCCCGTTGACGCAAAGCCCTTAAGCCTTCACTCTGCTCCCGGCTCACTCCGCTGCCCGCTGTATAAAGCTGTGGTCCTTCCACATCTTCCCTACGTCACTGCCGAACGTCACACGCCTGCGCAGTCCCGCTTCTCTTAAGTCAGATGAGAAGAATAAAAAAATAAAAATGGCTCGCGCCGCACTCCCGTTCTGATCGTCAGACTTCCTTCTCCAAATGTGGGAACTGACATGGGCTGTGGGAAGAGAGTGCGGTCTGGGAGTCTGTTGGTGATTGGCACAGATCATTAGGGAGAAGGCTATGCAATGGGATTATTATGGGGACTCGCACGGGGCCGTGGGGAGAGAGTGGGGCTATGGAGCTCTTTTGGGAACTGACCCAGATTGTGGGATAGAGTGAGGCAGTGGGGGCAATTGGGGCTTGGAACATGTCTATGAGCGGAGAATGAGGGAGGGATGTACTTTGGGGACAGACACAGATCTGTGGGGAGAGAATGGTTCAGTAGGAGTACTCTGGGGACGAAGAGACGTCCGTGAGGAGAGCATGGGAAGCGGGAGATGCTTTGGTGATTGACCCAGGTCTCTACGAAAAGGGTTGGGCTGTGGGATTATTTCAGGGACCGGCACGGGGCAGTGGGGAGAGAGTCAGGCAGTGGGTGTAGCTTGGACTGACACCGATCTGTGGGGTTGGAGTGCCGAGTGTGAGTGTTGAGTGTGAGAATTTAGGCAAAAAGCACAGGCCTGTGGGGAGAGAGTAAAAAAGAGGGAGCATTTTGAGGACTGACATGGGGCCTTGGGAGACACTGGCGCTGTGGGAATATTTTGGGGACTGACACGGGCCTGTGAAGAGAGGGTTGGGTACTGTTATTATTCTGGTCTCTGACCCAGATGTGGGTAGAGAGAGGGGCAGGGATTACTTTGGTGACTGACCCAGGGCTGTAGGGAGTGAGT
This sequence comes from Hypanus sabinus, assembly GCF_030144855.1. Lineage (NCBI taxonomy): Eukaryota > Metazoa > Chordata > Chondrichthyes > Myliobatiformes > Dasyatidae > Hypanus > Hypanus sabinus. Next base: position 80,784 of record NW_026781558.1, on the reverse strand, counting down.
GGGTCAGTGGGAGTATTCTGAAGACTGACACAAGGCTGTGCTGGGAAACTGGAGCTGTGGGAGATGTTAGGGTGCCACAGATCAATGGCGAGGGAGGGTTTCAGTGGTTTTGGGGACTGACTGCTGGAGGTTCGTTGAAATTTTTTACCTCTCTTTGACAGGAAATTCGCTTCGAATGTCCTGTACCGGATGACGGGATCAGACCCCGAGTGCGGTGTATGTACACATGACTCTGAGCGTAAACCTTGCGATCAGGTTCATACAGGCTTCATCTGTGAGAAGTCCGGATATTTGTTTCCGGAAATTTATGAAATGATAAAGGATCTCTGTCAGCAACCAGTGGGACCGACTTGAATATAATGATAACACCCTCTTTCTCCTCCAGTTCACTTAACCACTCGCTCTACCCCTTCCGCGCTGCTGCCCCTTGCCCTGACCGAATTCGCCACTTTCCTTCTATCGCAATGTTACTCACCATCTTGCCCTCTCTTCACCCTCGTCCCTCGAAAGTGTCGCTCTCATCCCCATTTTCCTCACCGCGCTTTTTTGCCTCCATTTACCCCAATTTCCCGTTCTGTTCCCGGTCTCTCCCGCGATTCACTACTCTGTCTCTGCCCAGTCTCCCCATCCCACTGTGTCCCTTTTATCTAACCCAACTGGCTTCCCGCCTCTTTCTTTAGCTACTCTCACCTCGATCATGTGCGTTAATGTTCTCGTACCCCAGTCCTGGGGAAATAGAGTGCACGCATTCGCTTTATCTGTGTCCCTCGTGGTTTTCTACACCTCTGCAAGGTCACCGAAAAAAGTCTCAGAATTCCCAACCTCGCTCCATAACTCAGTCCCTCCTGTCCCGGCAGCACCCTCGGAAATCTCCCTCTGCAATCTTTCCAGTTCGTTGAGATTTTTCTTAGAGCAAGGCAAGCAGATCTGAACTCCATACTCCAAGTGCGGTCTGACCGACGTCATCTGCAACTGCAACGTTACCTCCGACTCCCGGACTCAGTGTCCTGACTGATGAAGGCCAGCGTGTCAAATGTCCTGTCTACCAGGATCGCATCTCTTCTACCGGATTCACGGTCTGTTTTATTATCTGTGTCTTAGACCACCTGAGATTTGTTCTTTTGAAGAATCAGTAGGGCGCAATTATATAAAAGTAATGTCAAATGCACAAAAGCTAATAAATGCCGCTGAAATGTGGAGGTGGTGCTGATGCGTTCAAGAATATGCTGGCGGAGGGGAAGAAGGTGTTCCTGGTTCATTGAGTTTTCAGTCTCCTGTTCGTCGTCAAACCTCCTTCCCAGCCGACCATCCTCGTCACCGTCATCCACGACTTCCCCTACAGTACTCCCCGTTTCCGCCACCCGCCATTTACTTCTACACACCTTGTCTCCATCAAACGCCGTCCCCTACTCTCCGTGTCGTCTCCGTTATCTCCTCTTTCCACAGCTCCTTCCCCCGTCAACCTAACCCGCTCCAACCCTTGCAGCTCCTACACGTTTCCATTAACCCTCTTCCTCCTGTACACGTCCCCGTCTCTCTGTTTATATGAAAATCTGTGGAGGACGGGATGAGGTGACGTCTGGTGTTACACCAGCCTCTTTCCACCGGTTATCGATCTCACGGTTCTGAGGTTCTGCCCTAGTCTGTGTGAACAGGCCGGTCGTTTGATTCGATAACACTTTATCCCGGTAACTGATATCTCACCACCATGTCCGTTTTCCGACCGAAACCAAACTCTCTTGCAATTCCCTCCTGTCCCCTGCACACCCTCTGAACACAATCACACGCACATTCTTCAAGACTGCACACAATTCAAGACTACCTCAAGGGATCCAGGGGAAGTACATTTCTATTCGTGTCTGAACCCGGGTGTGTGCGAACGGAAGGTCCGGAGAATGCGTCACCCAGTAACTAACTTCAGAAGAGTGTGATGCGACTGTTTGGAGGGAGTTTCACTCTGTGCCTGACCACGGGAGTATGTAATGGATCACTGTGGAAGGAGCTTCACAGTGTCTGAACCCAAGAGTGTGTGATGGGATGGCGTGGAGGGATCTTTACTTAGTGTCTGACCCCGGAAGTGTCTGTTATGACGGTATGGAGGGAGATGCACTCTATTTTCGTCTTCGGGAGTGTGTGATGGGACGTTGCGGAGGGATATTCCGTCTGTGTCTGAACCCAGGAGTGATGGATGGGGCGGTGTGCAGAGATTTTCACTCACTGCTTGTGTGATTGTGTGTGTGTGTGTGTGTGTGTGTGTGTGTGTGTGTGTGTGTGTCTGTGTGTGTGTGTGTGTGTGTGTGTGCGATGAGCCAGCTAAGAGGGAAAGAGTGGCGGGAAATTGGATTTGATTGGAAGTCAGAGGGTTTATCTCTTTGAATCTTCAAGGAGAAGATTCTTGGGTGAGAGATGGTACAGAACTCTTGATTGACTTGTTTCCCGTTTAATTATTGTTTTTTTTATATAATCGCAATATCAGAGCAGTAGCAATGTCTGACAGGAGAGTTGAATACTCCTTCGCGAGATGTGGGAAGGAGGGAGACCTCAAGAGTTCCTAACAACTTCAACTGTAGTAAGGTCATCCAGCTGCAGCTCCGAACACACTGCGTTACAGAGTTGAAACTGGAACTGGATGGACTCGGGAACATTCGGGAAGTCGAGGGGGTGATTGGGAGGACATATAGAGAAGTATTTACCCCCAATGTGTAGGATACTGGCAACTGGGAGGCAGACAGGAAGTTGAAAGGGGTTAAACAAGCAGAGCCATTGCAGTGACCCTTGTGACCAACCCGCTCAATAACATGTAGATCACGTTGGATACTTCTGGATGGGAGGAGAGAGGAGCAAATGACCAAGCAGGGGAAAGTCTCACCTGTCAGGTCTCTGGCGCTGACTATGGTTCTGTGGTTCAGAAATGAATGGGGTGAGATAGTGCAAGCTGTATCGATAGAGTTATCTTTGTTAGGGGAATGGAAAAAAAATACTGTGGACGAGAATGAGATTCCTCGATGTTACGTGGTCGCCAGCATACAGGTAGGAGAAGGGAGCCGGTTCTGCAAACTTATGTATGTGCAGGTGTGACGACAATTAGAAAGAACATTCAGTTTAAAACGTGGCTGAATTGCTAGGGTTGCAACAAGGTCTCCGGATATGTGTATCACTGGGTTCTCTTCCTCGGGAGGAGCGACCTCTGCAGAAGAGACGGTTTCATTTCATTTCAAAGCGATTCAATTTATGATTATTTGCAATTACTTCGCACATGACCACCAGGGCCTAAATGCAAAACACAACACCAACTGTCACACAAGGGAAAAGGCACATATAATATGTATAAAGTAGAGCGATAGCAAGCATATGTAAGATATCAGTGAAATACTCTACAATCTATCTACACACGCACACACATATATAATCAGCTTGAGGTCCTAGACACTTTAAAAGCCACTGAAATCGACAAACTACAACAACAGCTTTCTTTCCACCGAGCGAACACTGGGAGCAACACAGAATCCCGCCTGGAGACCGCGCTACTCCGCCCCTCTTTGTGCAGCTCCTTCATTTGCTCCGCCATCGGGCAACTCTCTCAGTTTACACCTGAACAGAAGTGGAACTAATATCCCAACGGGAAGGTTTGTCATTAGAAAATGTGGTCATTGTGTTGCTTAAGCTAAACTTGCAGAGGGATGATAATAAGAATGTTTAAACAGATGGTGGAGTCATTGTCGGGACAGATGTTGTTAAGACCTCAGATAGAGCAAAATGTTGTGCCCGCTGGCTCTCGTGTTCTGAGCTGCGTCCATTTCAAAGCAGTAAGTATTGTACGAAAGGTAGATGAGCTCAGGGTCGGGGCCAACGACTGGAAGCATGGTTGTTTAGCCATTATTTAGACTTGGTTGCCAGAGGGGCAGGTTGGTTAGCTCAACCTTCCAGTTTACTGTTGCTTTAGTCGTGCTACTGTATATATAATTTAGGCTGAGGCGAGGCTCTAAAGGTGGAAGTGAGGAATGAGAAGGGTATCAACTCGTTCATGGGGCAACATTATCGACCACCGAACAGTCTGGGGATTTAGAGGAACAAGCCTGTGGAGAGTTCGGAGTCTGTTGTAAGAGACATCAGGTTGTTATATCAGGTGAGTTTAACATTCCTGGTATTGACTGTGAGCCTCACACTGTGAAAGGACCACTGGGATAGTTTCCTTAATCAGATAAGAAATGTTCCTGAATCAGTAGATTAAAGTCCCAATGAGAGTGCAATACTAGATCTCATCCTATCGAATAGGACACGCCAGGGGACAGAAGTTTGTGTCGGTGATCACTTTGCATCTAATGATGGTAATTCCATTAGATGCAATGTAATTATTGAAAAGAATAGGTGGAACTTCGAGTTAAGACTCCTTGTTGAAGTTTATAACAACACGAGAGGCAGGTAGACGAGGTAGCATGTACATTTTACCCCTGGGTGGAAATGTCTAATATCAGAGGACCTGCATTAAGGTGAAAGAGGGCAGGTTCACGGGAGATGAGTTTGATAAGTTTTAGTTGGAAAGTGTTTGGAAAGTGCTGCAGGGAATGGAGGGAGACGGATGTTGTGTCTGCAGAAGGAATTCAGTTTAATTGGTATATCACAACTCTTGGACCGAAAGGTCTGCTCTGTTGTGTGATTTACTGTAAAAAAGAACAGAGTGATTTGAGATCATCGGGTGGGAAGAGCAGGGATTTGGGTAGAACACGGAACTCGACGATTTATCGAGAAACAGAGGAAACGGCCAATTCACTAATGGTATAGTCCTTGAAAAAGACACACACTGACGCCATCTTCAAAGGGACACTGAAAAGCCCCTTCCAGTGCTTCTGTGTCAGCGACACAACCCTCGTCGAAATACAAGCACGCCCCTCATCGTGACACCCACACACTGATAGACCCTGCACTGCAACAAAGAAGCCTCCTCGCTCATAACACCCTCCCTCCACAAAACCCCTCTCCGAATCCGTAAAATATACCCTCTCCAACAATACTCCTCGTCCCTGTCACACATTCCCTCCGGTACACCACTCCCGTCTCCGACACCCGTCTCTCCCTTACGACCTGCCCCGTCTCCGTGAGGCAGTCTCTACCCTGCACACAATATCCGCCTGGTTCATCCCCAACATTCAGTAAGACGCTCGCCGTCCGCGTGACCCACCCCATCATTGAAACCAGAAGCCGTCTTCGTCAACCTCTCCTGCTCCTGCACTACTCCCTGGCTCTGTCACACACTCATAACAAAACACCAATTCACTTTCATTCAGTCCCCTTCCCTTACGGACTACCACGTCTCCGTGACCCATTGCCTCCCCTGCACACGTCCCGTCTCCCTTAATCCCTACATTCCTGTGGCATCTCCCACGTCTCCGTTACCTCCTCAATCCCCTAAAACTATCCCCATCTCGGTCGCCGCCCCATTCGCCTCCCTTGCTGCGTTCACAGGCAATTGTGGGGACTATGAGGGGGAGATGACGTCTGTTGCTACACCTCGCGCCTTCCACCGGATATCTCTCACCTTTAACAACAGTTATATTACTGTGGATACTGTCGGAGAGGTGACCTACTGGTGGAAAATCGCAGTAGTATCTTTCAAGGAAGGTGCGACATCTACAGGCGGGACAGTTTCACTGCATTTCAATTCAATTCAATTCAATTCCAGCGTTAGACATCAGAAAGCGGAAGGAATTAAAGGAGGAGGGGTGAATGTCCTACGCAGAGAAAATGTCACCGCCCTGCTCAGTCACGACAGACATGAACACTCGTCTAAGTGAGGCCGTTTGGGTGGAAATGAGGAATAAAAAAATAAATGACCATTTCCCTGGGGCTAAATTCTATATTATTACGAGAGACACAGATAGACCAGACAACCGGTAAATTTTCTGGAGCGGCATAGTGTGGGAGGAGGGCAGATACAGGTATTTCTCATTTCGAAAGACATAGTCAGACGAGACAACCTGTACATTTCTCCCCTAGGATAGAAATTTCAAATACCGCAGAGTTTAAGGTGAGAGTGGGTATGCTTATAGGAGCTGTGATGCGCAAGGTCTTGTTTACACAGAGAGCGTGGGTGACTGGAATGTGCTGCCAGGGTTTGTGGGTGAGACAGATCGATAGAGGTGTTTAGGATTGGAGGGAGATGGACATTGTGATACCAGAAAGGATTTCATTCAACCCTCTCGATCCTCTCAAATTCAGCCCACAGCCATGGAGGGGAGGGTTCACCATGATAGAGCTGGTTGAGGCTACATCCCTCCGCAGCCTCTTAAGGCCCTCTGAGTTGCAGGCTCCATATCAGATCCTGATCCTCTCCACTGGACCTCTGGAGAAATTTCTGAATCTTCAGCGAGAGACGACAGATCCCCAGACTCCTAAAGTTGTCATCCCTTCGGTACCTGAGTGCTAAGGATGGTGGTGAAGGTGAGTGCAGAGCAAGGTGTAGAATACACAGACTCAGATTCTAAATAAACAAGAACACATTGAAGAAAACCAAAGACGAATTCACTGGTCCCAGAAAGGAATCTCCTCTAGTTGAGTAGCCCTTTAACTGCAGACATCCCGGGAAGGAATATGGCGGGCAAAAATTGGCAGCATGAGTCTTAAAGGGAAAGTGACATCTCACCACACTCCGGGAAATCGGCGTGCCGAAACTTGGATGACCGTTCACATTAGCCTTTTCGCTTTATATAATTGCAAAGCGTTTTACTGTCCGTTTTTATACTTTGTGCTAGTTGATTTTCATAGTCTAGCTTCTCTTTCTTAATTGCTCACTTAGCAGTTCTCTGTTGCTTTTTAAACATTTCCCAACATTCTGGGTTACCGCCACTCTTAGCGACGTTGTGTGCACGAGCGTATTAGTTTGATGCCTTCGTTAATTTCAATAGTTATCCACGGCTGGCTCTCCCAACTCTTCCTCTCCTTGCTTTCAACCGCAATGTACTTCTGTTCAGCCATGAACATTCTCTGTGAAAGCCTTGCACGGACCGACCATGTAGCCTGTGTTCCCAGTCCACACCATCCCATTGTTGTCTCCATTGTTTAGGCATAATACACTGGTTTCAAATCGACCTGTTGCACCCTCCATTTGTAAGAGAATCTCAATGATACTGTGATCACTCTTTCCAAGAGGACCACTAAATACAAGATCACTAATCCTCCCTCTCCCACTGCACAGAACGAATCTGAGATAGCGCATTTTCTTCACTTCACTCCACTCTGATTTTTCACACTTTTTTTTTTGTTTTTAATTCATCTTTATCCACACTTTTCTCGTACTCTATCCCTACATCTGCAATCTACTAGGACCACACCACACCTCCCTCTATTTAGTTTAAACCCCTGTTCACAGCCTCAGATATGTGATTTGCTGGGATCCAGGCCCAGTCACGTTTCAGATGTAGCCCGTCTCGTTGGAGCAGCTCCCTCCTTCCCTAATCCTAGTACCCATGTCCCATGAACTGAAATCCTGAGCCGGGTGTTTAACTCTCTATTCTTCTTTACCTTATGGCAATTTTCATGTGGCTGAGGTAGTAATACAGTGGTACATCTTTTTCGTGTCTGCTTTTTCATTCTCCAGCGTCTCAAGTTCCCTCAGCAGAACCTTTTTCCTGGTTCTACCGATGCCTTAAATATACCCAGTGACCTGGCCTCCACAAACGCCTGCTGCTACTGATTCCCAAAATTTATACCTCTCTGGCGGATTAATTTCCTCCTGATTTCCGTTCTAAATTGTCATCCCTGTATTGAGAGGCTGTCCGCGCTGTGGTTAGTCTTCCCTACCATTGGAAGCCCTTCTCCCCTCCCACTCTATCGAGGACATTCAACATTAGATCGGTTTCAATGAGGTCACCCCTCATTCTTCTGACTTTCAGTTGTGTACAGTCCCAGATTCACCAAATGATTCTAATGTGATAAGCGTTCCAATCCCGGAATCATTTCCGTGAGCCCCCATTTAAACGCTCCTCAATGTCAACACATCTTTTCCTACATAAGTGACCAAAATCGCTGAAAATACCCTGGATTAGGTTTTTAAAAAGGCTGAAGATGTAATGATTGCCTTTATATTCCAGTCCTCTGGAAAGAAAATCTACCACTGTATTTGCCTTCCTCACCACCGACTTCAACTACAAATTGTTATCAGTGAAGGACAGACCTGATGGACAATGGGCTGCAGAGTTAACCATTCCCAACCCCCCCCCCCCCGAGAGCTACGAACTATTGCTGTTGTTATGCTACTGAGAAAGAGAGAGAGAGATGAAGCCCAGACAAGAACATTTGCTGCAGATAAGAGTGGGAGAGAGGCTGCAGATTTACTGTATTATGACTTATATACTTTCTACTACAAGGACGTTACTTTGCTCTTTAACTTTCCTCAGGAGACAGGTAGAAGGAGTGGCTTAATTTGATGGACACGGTCATTCAGATTTGATGGACAGCTGCGACCCCGAGAGTGAAGATAAAAAGACAGGTCTGGAGAGACCTCCATCAGACACACCCGTGGACACTGACTGAGTGTTTGGAACCAACAGAAAGGTGGGGGGCTTCGAAGACCGAACGAGGAGATCGGTCAATAATGCTCACAGTGTAAAAGCCGGTGGGGACTTGTGTGTGTGTCCATTCATTGCAGAGTGACGAGTCCACCACAGAAGACCGGTCTAGCTGAAGACCAGAGGTATCATAACTGAATGGGCACAACGATACGACGGATTAACCAAGCAACGGAAGGTTTGGCTGCTGTAGCTGTTGCATCTCGCTCGCTCGCTCTCTCTCTCTCTCTCTCTCTCCAACGATTTCAACAGAACAACCATAACTTCAGGATTTATGAACTAAACTATATACTTTCTTATGACAATTGATTTGCCCCTCGACATCGACAGAGCTTGTTTATTATTGATTATTATTATTCCTACACGTTTAGGTTTATTACTGCTGACTTGTTTTATAACTATATTTACATTTTTGATATTGTATTGTGTAGTGTATAGACAATAGACAATAGGTGCAGAAGTAGACCATTCGGACCTTCGAGCCTGCACCGCCATTTTGAGGTCATGGTTGATCATCTACTATCAATACCTGGTTCCTGCCCTGTCTCCATATCCCTTGATGCCCTTCTCCATAAGATACCTATCTAACTCCTTCTTGAAAGCTTCCAGAGAATTGGCCTACAATGCCTTCCGAGCCAGTGCATTCCAGACCCCCACAACTCTCTGGGAGAAGAAGTTTTTCCTTAACTCTGTCGTAAATGACCAACCCCTTATTCTCAAACCATGCCCTCTGGTACTGGACTCTCCCAATATCTGGAACATACTTCCTGCCTCTATCGTGTCCAATCCCTTAACAATCGTATATGTTGCAATCAGATCCCCTCTCAATCTCCTTAATTCCAGCGTGTACAAGCCCAGTCACTCTGACCTCTCTGCGTAAGACAGTCCAGACATCCCAGGAATTAACCTTGTGAATCTGCGTTGCAATTCCTCTACAGCCAGGATGTCCTTCCTTAACCCCGGAGACCAAAACTGTACAAAATACTCCTGGTGTGGTCTCACCAGGGCCCTGTACAAATGCAAGATGACATCCTTGCTCTTGTACTCAATTCCCTTTGTAATAAAGGCCAACATTCCATTAGCCTTCTTCACTGCCTGCTGCACTTGATCATCCACCTTCAGCGACTGATGAACAAGGACTCCTAGATCTCTTTGTATTTCTCACTTACCTAACTTTACACCGTTCAGAGAATAATCTGCCTTCCTGTTCTTACTTCCAAAGTGGATAACCTCACACTTATTCATATTATACGTCATCTGCCATGTATCTGCCCACTCACTCAGCCTGTTCAAGTCACCCTGAATTCTCCTAACATCTTCATCCCATGTCACACTGCCACCCAGCTTAGTATAATCAGCAAATTTGCTGATGTTATTCTCAATACCTTCATCTAAATCGTTTATGTAAATCGTACTCAGCTGTGGTCCCAATAACGAGGGCTGTGGCACCCCACTAATCACCACCTGCCATTCCGAGAAGCACACATTCACCGCTCCCATTTGCTTTCTATCTGTCAACCAGTTTTCTGTCCATGTCAATGCCTTCCCCCCAATGCCATCAAATGCCTTCTGAAAATCGTGGTATACTACATCCACTGGATCTTCCTTGTCTAACCTCCTGGTTACATCCTCGAAAAACTCCTATCGATTTGTCAAGCATGATTTACCCTTGGTAAATGCATAGTGGCTCGGCCCAATCCTATCACTGCTATCCAGATATGCCACTATTTCATCATTAATAATTGACTCTAGCTTCTTCTTCACTACTGATGTTAGGCTGACATGTCGATAGTTCTCTGTTTTCTCCCTCCCTCCTCTCTTAAAAAGTGGGATAACATTACCCATTCTCCAATCCTCAGGAACCAATCCTGAATCTAAGGAATATTGGAAAATGATTACCAATGCATCTGCAATTTCCAGGGCCACCTTCTTTAGTACCCTAGGATGTAGACCATCCGGAATTGGGGATTTGTCAGCCTTCAGTCCCATCAGTCACCGTTTCCTTCCTAATGTCAATCTGTTTTATTACCTAATGTCAATCTGTTACCCTATGTCCTTGGCCCATACATACATATTTACTTATAAACACCTTTAGTTTGGTACAACCAGCCTCCAACGGATTCTTCTCTCTCTGCTGGTCAGACGCCCTGTTACGGGGTACGTAACAATATTAACTGAGGGAATCCTGCACGAGCACTCCTAAATCCCTTTGCGCCGTAGATTGTTGAATCATCTCTCCGTTTAGAAAATAGTCTACACTTTTATTTCTTCCACTAAGTTGCATGCCCATGTACTTCCCGGCACTGTATTCCATTGGTCACTCCCACACCCAGACCGGTGCCGGAGGATTGGAAGATATCTCATGTTGTTCTGTTGTTTAAAAAAGACCCTGAATGTAATCCGTTAAATTATAGGCTGGTAGGTTTGCCGTCGGTAGCGGATCAATTATTGGAAGGATTACTTAGGGATAGGAAATAAAAGTATTTAGATAGACAGGGACTTATCAGGGAGAGTCAACACGGCTTTGTGCGTTGTAGATCAAGTTTTACAAATCTATTAGAGTTTTCCGAGGAGGTTACAATGAAAGTAAATGAAGGAAAGACAGTGGATGTTGTATACATGGACTTCAGTAAGGCCTTTGACAAGGTCCCGCATGGGAGGTTAGTTAGGAAGATTCAGTCGCTAGGTATACATGGTGAGGTAGTAAATTGGATTAGACATTGGCTCAATGGGGGAAGCCAGAGACTCGTAGTGGAGGATTGTCATCTATATCAATGATCTGGATGATAATGTGGTGCATTGGACCTGCAGATTTGCTGATGATACAAAGACTGTAGGAGTATTGGTCAGTGAGGAAGGTTTTCAAAACTTGCAGAGAGATCTGGACGAGCTGGAAAAATGGGCTGAAAATTGTCAGATAGAGTTAACTACGGACAAGTGTGAGGTATTGCACATTGGAAGGAAAAATCAAGGTAGAACATAAAAGCTAACTTTTAGGGCACTGAGGAGTACCGTAGATGAGAGGGCTCTCGGAATGCTGATACAAAATTCACTAAAAGTGCCGTCAAATGATAGATAGGGTAGTAATGAGAGCTTTTGGTACATTGCCCTTTATCAATCAAAGTATTGAGTATAAGAGTTGGAATTTTATGGTGAGGTTGTGTAAAGCATTGGTGAGGCCGAATTTGGAGTATTGTTTGCAGTTTTGGTCACCGATTTATAGGAGTGACATTAATGAGGTTGAAAGAATGCAGACACGGTTTACAGCGATGTTGCCCGGTCTTGTGAAACTGAGTGACAGACAAAGATTGACTAGGTTAGGACTTTATTCGTAGAGCGTAGAAAAATGAAGGGAGACTTGACAGAGGTATATAAAATTAAAGATGGGTATAGATAGAGTGAATGAAAGCAGGCTTTTTTCACTGAGACTCGGGGAGGGAAAAAACAGAGGACATGTTAAGTGTGAAGTGGGAAAAGCTTAAAGGGAACATTGGGGCGGCATTTCTTCACACAGAGAGTGGTGGGAGTGTGGAATGGGTTGTACGATGAGGTGGTAAATGCGGGCTTACTTTTAACATTTAAGAAAACTTGGACAGGTACAAGGATGAGATGAGGGTGTACGGATACGGTCCAGGTGCAGGTCGGTCGGACAATGCAGAAAAATGTATCGGCAGGGCCAAGGAAGGCCAAAAGGCCAGTTTCTGTGCTGTAAAATTCCATGATTCTATGGCTCTACGGGGGATACTGGAGAAGGCGAGAGGTGCAGGGGCCGGAGCGATAATGGCGACTGTGTGTGTGGAAGGTAAGGAATGACGGAAAAGTGGGAGAGATGTGATGCAGTGGATATCCTGACTCACTGTGGCGAGTTTGCTCGTCGGTGAACAAGCGGTTGACGACTGAGGGAGTCGGGGGGGGGGTGGTTGTGAATCAGGGGCCTACGGATACAGGGAAGGGTGCAGGCACTGCTGGATGGTGACAGAAACTGGCGGTGTGTAGAAGAGCGAGGGGGTTATCGAAATGGGCAAGGGTGATAGTAAGGGATTGATTGACTGGAACCGAGAATAGGGAAAAGAGAGTGATTGGCTTAGACGGGGTGGGGAAGAGTAGGTGAAGTGGGAGTGACTGGCATGGAGAGTTGTGCAGAGGACGGAGGGAGTCACAGAGCCGGGTACGAGTTTAGAGGATGGATGGGATGACGCAAAACGGAGAGGCCTCATTTGGAGTGTGCTTCGCTGTAACTTTCACTTTAAGACTCGGACTGCCAATTTCTACCTGTCACAATCCTTCCTGGAATGTCAGTAATTAAATGGAGCACTCAGTGCTCAACCGTAGGTAGTCCATTTTTAACTCTGTGGTTTGTGATTCACACTTTGGATATCGTGACTGCCGTTTTGTTTATTTTGAGTCTAAGTCTATTGCAGTCTTTTATTTTTATTGTTTAAAAAGCATACAAGTCAGAGGAGAAGTTATCTCAAATACGTATTTCAATAAAAATACAAACAAAAAAAAAAAAGAATATACACTGCAAAAATCATGTGTAGTATAAGACGGAGCTTTTATCATAAAAAAAGAACCACAACTCCTCTTAACAATTCATAACAAATAAAAAAAACTCAAAATTTCTATTATGAACAAAGAAAGAAAAAATAACCACTAAACGAACATAAAAAAAAGGGACCGGGCAGTCCATTTTGAGGATATAACTTAAAAAAAAGGAAGAAAAAATCCTTTTGATCAAGTCCAAACCTTTGTGGAGAAGAAAAAAAAGATTAACTGAAAAAGTAAAAAAAAACAAATCGTATGAAAATATCGAATAAAAAGTGGCTAGGTTTGCTCAAATTTAAAAGATGTATCAAACGTCCCCCTTCCGATTTTCTCCAAGGTTCAACACGTCATAATGGAAGGGAGCCAGAAATAAATAGTAGGTGGATGAGAATCCTTCCAACAAATCGAAATAGCTCCCCGAGCCAATAAAGCTGAAAAAGCTATCATGCATTGAACGGAAGTAGGAACGTTTCCCGTTTCCTTTGGAATAATCCCAAAGATTGCAGTAAATGCATTAAGTTGTAGGTCCAAATCTCTGACTTTCGATAACGTTCTGAAAAATCTCTCTAAAAATTATTATAAGATTCATATAAGAAAAATATGCGCCAATTTCTCTTTTGACATATGCGCCCTGTGCACTACCTTGAACTGAATCAAGTAGTGACGGGCGCAGATAGATGAATTGTTAACTAAATGCAAAATTTTATCCAATTGAACATCTGAACGTGACTCCTGAAGATCCAATACCCAAGGATGTTTAACCCTATCATTAGGCATCATTCGTAAATTCATTTGCCGTTCATACATAATGGCTATCAATCCTTTTTGAAATGATTTAAGCTGAAAGATGGCATCTAACATAATTGATAAATGAGCAAATGGGTAATTCGGTAGCCAATCCCGTAAAAAATTCCTGACTTGTAAATATCTGAAATGTTGTGCATTAGATTTATCATATTTATCCACTAGCTGCGAAAAATACATTAAACTATTCTCTAAATCAAATCTAAAAAAAAGCTTTTACTCCCTTAGTTTTCCATGTTAAAAAGGCTTTATTTAAAATTGATGATGTAAAAAAGAGTTAACGTGGATTTTACTACGTAGAAAGAATAAAGATATTTAAGTCAAAAATTCTGCAAAATTGAAACCAAGTTTTTAATGTGTGTCTAACAATGGTACTAAGATCTTGTCTACCAATCCTAGAAAACAAAAAAAAGAATAGGAACTCCCAGTTAAGAATCCAAAGGAAACCCACTTACAAAGTTCTCCTCCAAATCCAACCATGAAGGACAGTCCTGATTATCTGTACCGGGAATCCAAAAAGTAACATAACGAATATCATTTGCCCAGACATAAGAGCTGAATTTTGGTAACGCCAAGCCTCCAACTGTTTTTAATTTTTGCAAGAAAGGTTTACTCCCTCTGGAACACTTATTATTCCAGATATATGACAGGATCAAAGAATCCATTCTATTAAAGAACGTTTTCGGGACAAAGGATGGAACGGCTTGAAACGTATATAGAAATTTCGGTAAAATTGCCATTTTTATAGCATTTATTCGACAAATTAATTACATTCTCACAGACGACCATTTGAGAAGAGTTTGGTTTATATATTGAATTATAGCAGGAAAATTATACCTAAACGAATATTTAATTTTTAAAGTAATTTTAATACACAGTTGGGTAAAATATTTTTAGCAAAATTAAAATGTATTTGATCATAATAAGCATAATCACATTATTAATAGGAAACAATTATCATTTTATGTAAATTTAATTTGTCCAGAGAAAATACTAAATTCAGTAAATATGGAGATCATAGAGGGAATAGATTTCCTAGGGTCTGAAATGTAAACTAATAAATCACCTGCATATAACAAAACCTTATGTAATTTATCCCCTCTCTTCATACCCTGAACAGAGATAGAATCCCTAAGAGCAATAGCAAGTGATTCTAAAACCAGATTAAATAATAAAAGACTAAGAGGGCAAACCTGATGAGTTCCTCTAAATAATCTAAAATAAGGAGATTTTTGATTTTTAGTTATAAACGCAGCCATCGGGGTTTGATAAATCTGCTTGATCCAGGAAATAAATCCCAGACCAAAAGTAAACCTCTCCAAAACCTGAAACATAAAGGCCATTCCACCCTGTCAAAAGCTTTTTCTGCATCGAGAGAAACAATACATTCAGATTATTTAACTGAGGGAAAATAAATAATATTTAACAATCTTCGAAATTAAAATGTGAATACCTTTTTTTTAATAAATCCAGTTTAATCATTTGAGATCACAGTAGGCAAAACTTTATCAAATCTATTGGTTAAAATCTTACAGAGAATTTTAAAATCTCTGCTCGTTAGTACCATCAGGGAGGAGTCGCAGGAGCCTGAACACCCACACACACCGATTCAGGAACATCTTCTCACCCTGCGCCATCACATCCTTCAACGCATGAGGACACACTGGATAATTTTGCGCTGTATATTGATGTTTGTAATTTACAAAAACTGTACATTCATTTGCCGTACAGATGCTGCAAAAGAACAAATTTCACGCCGTATAAATTTCAGGTGAAGAATCAAATACGCTGCTTAAAAATAGGCGACAGGACAGGGCACTTGGCACGTTGGCCTTCACCAGTCACGGCACTGAACACAGGAGTCGGGAGATCACGCTGCAGAGGCACAGGACGTCGGTGAGGCTTTCTGCTTTAGGAAAAATGCCAGTGAACTGGAAAGAGTGTATAGGGAGTTCTACGGGGATATTGAAGTAAATCGAGGGGTGTGGAGAGACGGAGTGAAGTTTGGGGCTTTAATTCCTGGAGCGTAGTTCTAACGTTACAGAGTTGCATAAAGGAGAGTAGTGCTGAAATTGCAGGGGTGCTGACAGATGTACTTAAAATGTCGGTATTTACGAGTCAGGTGCCGGAAGATTGGAGGATAGCTCATGTTGTTCCGTTGTTTCAAAAAAGGCTCAAAATTATTCCGGGAAATTATAGGCCGATTAGTTTGAATTCCGCAGTTGGTACCTAATAAGGAGTACTTGGATGAGCCGGGCTTTTGAGGCAGAGTCAGCACTGCTTTATGCATGGGGGGTCATGTTGAAAAAAATCTATGAGAGTCTTTCGAGGTGGTTACCAGGAAAGTGGATGAAGTGAAGGCAGTGGATGGACTTCAGTAAGGCCTTTGACAAGGTCCCGCATGAGAAGTTAGTTCGGAAGATTCAGTCGCTAGCTATACATGGAAAGGTAGTAAATCAGATCAGACATTGGATCAGTCGCCAGGTATAGATGGCGATGTAGTAAATTGTATTAGACATTGGCTCAATGGGAGAAGCCAGAAGGAGATTTACTGGAGGATTGCGTCTCTGAGTGGAGGCCTGTGACTAGCGGTGTGCCACAGGGTTCAGTGCTGTGTCCATTGTTATTTGTCATCTATATCATTGATTTGGATGATAATATGCTGAATTGGATCCGCAACATTGTGACAGATACAAGGATTAGAGGTGTAGTGAACAACGAAGAAAGTTTTCAAAGCTTTCAGCTGGATGTAGGCCAATTGGAAAAATGGGGTTAAAAATTGCAGATAGAATTTAATATATACAAGTGTGAGGTAATTCAGTTTGGAAGGACAAACCAAGGTAGAACATACAAGGAAAATGGTAGTCACTGAGGAGTGCAGTAGAACAGAGGGGTCTAGGAATACAGATACAAAATTTACCAAACGTGGCGTCACAGGTAGATAGGGTCGTAAAGTGATCTTTTAGTACATTGTATAGTACAGAGAGCTCTTGGTCCATTGGCCTTTATAAATCAAAGTATTGAGTATAATCGTTGGAAGTTTATGGTGAGGTTGTATAAGGCATTGGCGAGGCCTAATTTGGAGAGTTGTGTACAGTTTTGGACACCGAATTACAGGAACAATATTGATAAGTATTAAAGAATGCAGAGAAAGTTTACAAGCATGTTACAGGGACTTCAGAATCTGAGTTACAGTGAAAGGTTGAATAGGTTAGGACTTTATTCCCTGGAGCGTAGAAGAATGAGGGGAGACCTGATAGAGTTATATAAAATGAGGATGTGTATAGATAGAGGGAATGCATGCAAGCATTTTCCACTGAGTCCAGGGGAGATGAAAAAAGAGGTCATGGGTTAAGGGTGAAGGGAGAAAATTTTAAGGGAAACATTGGGGGTGGGGCTTCTTCACACAAAGAGTGGTGTTAGTGTGGAATGAGCTACCTGATGAAGTTGTAAATGGGGGCTAAAATTTAACATTTAATAAAAACCTAGACAGGTACATGGATGAGAGGTGTATGGAGAGATAGAGGCCAGGTATAGGTTAGTGGGACAAGGGAGAAAAACGGTTCGGCACTGCCAAGAAGGACCCAAAGGCCTGTTTCTGTGCTGTAATGTTCTATAGTTCTAAACCCAAGAGCGGCACAGACAGAGGGAATACGCTGAGCGTTTTACGCAGGGTTGGGTTATCGAGAACCAGACGGCACAGGATTGAGGTGAAAGTGGGTGGAAAGGAAAAAGAGAGAGATCCGGGAGACGGAGGGTTTAGAGAGAACGGGGTGAGAAGGAAGAGAGGTGTAGTGTGGCGTAAGAAAGGGGGAGAGAGGTGCAATAGGTGGGCAGACGGAGCAGAGAAAGAGCGGGCGGGTATAGGGGAGGAAATAAAGGGAGGTGAGGGGTTAGAGAGAAAGGTAGAGGGAGCGGAAACAAGCGGGACGGGGGAAATAGCGAGAAAGAAGGAGATGGACAGGTGGAGAGGTCCGTCGCGGTGCGGTGGGGAGAATATGTTTGCGACAAGAGTAGGAGATGAAGTTGAAGGGAGGGGCAGAAAGGGTGGGGAGCGAGCTTGACAGCATCGGGGATTGAGAGTGAAGGAGAGAGAAGGAGGAGAATCTGGAGTTAGTCATGTCGCCTCCGCTGACTTTTGACAGAGACCCCGGATCTTTTCAGGAATATCCGGGAATAAAGCTGTCGTCTTCTCGCAGATGAAACGCCAAACTCGATCGCAAGAGTAAATCCTTCCGCACTGACTGCAGACGTTCGATCCATCTGATGCCTTGTACAGGAGACTCTGGCCCACATTCCTATTCAAGAGGGTGAAACAATTTCAACAGAGACAAAACAACTCCAGCAGAGAATCCGAGCTGATACCTGCCCCAAGCTAAAAGAATGAATTAACTATCTTCTAACAGCCGGTGTCAGTCCCCAAAACTCATTACACTCATCAGCTCCCTCCCTTCCCACGGCCCCCTGTCGGTACCCAGACAAACACCACGGTCCCAATGTCTCCCCACAATCCTGTGTTAGTTCCCCAAGCTAATCGCACTGACCCAATGTCTCCCCAAAGCCCTTTGAATCCCCAAACTCCTCACCACAGTCCTCTGTCAGTCCCCATCCGAATCGAACAAGCCCACGTTCTCCCTTCTGATCTGTTTCAGCCCCCGAACAAACCCCGCTATCCCACCGTCTACCCACAGAGTTATGGCTGTCCCGAAAATAATCCTATTGTTCCACACTCTTCCCTCAGCCCTGTGTCGGTCCCAGATTAATCCCCTTGCCCTTCCCTCTCCTACTACACCTCACTCTCCCCACAGCCTCTGGTCCACCTCCAGACTGGTACACTGACACACTGACACCCTCTCAATCATCCAGCTGGATGAATATCGGTTCATTCGGGAGGCAGAGGCAGAAGTAAACAGGAGTTCCAGGGAGATAGTCGCCCCTAAGAGTTATGAGACAGGTCGCTGGCTGACTGTCAGGAGAGGGAAGGGGAATGGACAGACTGAGCAGAGGACCACTGTGGCCGTTACCAACCACAGTAAGTATACCGCTTTGGATACTGTTGGTGGGGACGACCTACCAGGACAAGTTTGCAGTGGCTGCGTCTCTGGCACTGAGACAGGACTCTCAGCTCAAAGGGAAACAGGGGAGATAGGAGAGCAGTAGTGATAGGGGATTCAATAGTTAGGGGGATAGAAAAGAGGTTCTGTGGAAGAGATCGAGAACCTCAGATCGTCTATTGCCTCCCTCGTTCCAGGGTCCGCGATATCTCGGGCTCACGATGGAGGGTGAGCAGCCGGATGTCGTGGTCCATGTAGGGATTAATGACCTGGGTTGGAAGAGAGAGGAAGTCCTGAAAATTGAGTCTAGGGAGACAGACGCCAAGTTAAAGGACAGGACTTCCAGGATAGCAATCTCAAAATTGCTACCAGTGCCACGTGTAGATGGGCTTAGAAACAGTAAGGTAGCGCAGATCAACACATGGCTGAAGACATGGTGCAGGAGGGTGGGCTTCAGATTTCCTGATAATTTGGTAGTTTTCCAAGGAAGGTAGGACCTGTACCGGCGGGATGGTTTACAATTAAAATGGAAGGGGGCAAATATTCTTGAAGGTAGTTTTGCTGGAGATGCTGCACTCGATTTGAACTAGATTCGGAGTTGGGGGGGGGGGGGTGGAGTGTAACCAGAGTGTAAGAACAGGTGTATGGGAGAAGGAAGAAAAAGAAGATAGTAAAGTTGTTTGCACCGTCAGAGATACAGAGAGGAAGAATGGAGAATTAGTTAAATGCATTTATTTTAATGCTAGGAACATTGTAAGAAAGGTCGATGAGCTTAGAGCATAGTTTGATACCTGGAAATATGATATTTGAGCTATTTCTGAAACATGGTTGCAGGAGGGGTGTGACTGCCAACTAAATATTCGTGGATTTCGTAGCTTCAGGTGTGATAGAATCGGAGGGACAAGAGGAGGAGGTGTTCGGTTGCTTGTCAGAGAAAATATTACCGCGGTGCTCTGGCAGGATAGATTAGAGGGATCGTCCAGGGAGTCTATTTGGGTGGATTGAGGAATGGGAAAGTTGTAGTAACAATTATAGGGGTTTATTAGAGACCACCTGATGCGGACCGTGAATTGTAGGAGTAAATTTGCAAGGAGATAGCAGATATGTGTAGTAAGCATAGGGTTGTGATTGAGGGATAGACTGGGAAGACCATATTGTAAAAGGGCTGGATCGTTTGGAGTTTGCAAAATGTGTGCAGGATAGTTATTTGCAGCAATACATAAAGGTACCAATTAGAGAAAGGGCAGTGTTGGATCTACTGTTAGGGAATGAGATAGGTCAGGTGACGGAGGTATGTGTTGGGGAGCATTTCGGGTCCAGTGATCACAATGACAATAGTTTCAATATAATTATGGACAAGGATAAGACTGGCCACAGATTCTAGATTTTCATTGGAGAGTGGCTAACTTTGAGGAGATGCGAAAGGAATTAGAAGGAGTGGATTGGGACAATTTGTTTTATGGGAAGGATTTAATAGAGAAATTGCGAACATTTCAAAGTGAATCTTTGAGGGTACAGAATCTGTATGTTCCGATTAGGTTGAAAAGAAATGATATAAGTCTGAGACAGCCATAGTTTTCAAGGGATTCTGGAAACTTGCTTCGGAGAAAGAGAGAGATCTACAATAAATATAGCTGCATGGAGTAAATGAGGTGCTCGATGTATATAAAAATGTAAAAATAATCTTAAGAAAGAAATTAGAAAAGCGACAAGACACGAATTTGCTTTGTCAAGTAAGGTGAAAATAAATCCAAAGGGTTTCTTCGGTTATATTAAAAGCAAAAGGATAGTGTTGGATAAAACCGATCCCTTCGATAATCAAAGTGGACAGCTATGTGTGGAGCCAAAAGAGATAGTGGAGATTTTGAACAGTTTATTTTCTTTGGTATTCACTAAGGAGAAGGTTATTGAATTCTGGTAAGGTAATGGAAACATGTAGGGAAGTTATGGAAACAATGACGATTAAAGAGGACTGAGTACTGGGATGTACATCCAGAACCAGTACTGCATGGAAAATAGAAGTGGATAAATTTCCAGTTCCCGACAGGATTTTCCCTAGGAACATGAGGGGATTTAGTGTGGAAATAGCAGGTGTTGTGACAGAAATATTTCAAGTGCCATTAGAAACGGGGATGGTGCCGAAGGATTGTCGTATTGTCCATTTTGCTACATTGTTTACAAAGGGTTCTAAGAGTAAACTTAGCAATTATAGGCCTGTCAGTTTGACATCAGTGCTGGGGACATTAATGAAATTATTCTTAGAGAAGGTATATATAATTATCTAGACAGACTGGGTCTGATTAGGAACAGTCACCATGGATTTGTGCATGGTAAGTCATCTTTGAGAAATCTTATTGAATTTTTAACGAGGATAAAACTGCGGATGTTCCACACGGAAGGTTACTTAGGAAGGTTCAACCGTTAGTTACAAATATTGAAGTAGTAAAATGGATTCAACAGTGGCTGGATGGAAGGTGCTCGGGAGTAGTGGTAGATTACTGTTTGTCAGGTTGGAAGCCAGTGACTAGTGGTGTGCCTCAGTGATCTGTACAGGGTCCAATGTTGTTTGTCATATACATTAATGATCTGGAGTGGTAAATGGGATTAGTAAGTATGCAGATGATACCAAGATAGCTGGCGTTCTGGAAAATGAAGGTGGTTTTCAAAGCTTGCATAGAGATTTAGGCCAGTTGGAAGAGTGGTCTGAAAGATGGCAGGTGGAGTTTAATGCTGATAAGTGTGAGGTGCTGCACTTTGGTAGGAATAATCCAAATAGCACTCACGTGGTAAATGCTAGGGCATTGAAGAATGCAGTAGAACAGAGTCATCTAGGAATAATGGTGAATAGTTCCCTGAAGGTTGAATCTTATGGGAGTAGGATGGTGAAGACAGCTTTTGGTATGTTGGCCTTTATAAATCAGAGCATTGAGTATAAGAGTTGGGATGTAATGTTAAAAATGTACAAGGGATTAGTAAGGCCGAATTTGAATTATTGTTTACAGTTCTGATCACCGAATTATAGGAAGGATGTCGACAAAATAGAGACGGTACAGAGGAGTTTTGCGAGACAGTTACCTGGGTTTCAGCAGCTAAGTTACAGAGAAAGGTTGAGCAAGTTAGGTCTTTATTCTTTGGAGCGTAGAAGGTTGAAGGGAGCCTTGATAGAGGCCTTTAAAATTATGAGGGGACAGATCGAGTTGACGTAGATAGGCTTTTTCCATAGAGAGTTGGGGAGATTCAAACAAGAGGACATGAGTTGAGAGTTAGGGGGCAAAAGTTTAGTGGTAACATGAGGGGCAATTTCTTTACTCAGAGAGTGGCAGCTGTGTGGAACGAGCTTCCTGTAGAAGTAGTAAAGGCAGGTTCGGTATTGTCATTTAAAGTAAAATTGGATAGGTATATGGACAGAAAAGAATGGAAGTTTATGGGCTGAGTGCGAGTCAGTGGGACTATGTGAGAGTAAGTCTCGGCACGTACTAGAAGGGCCGATATGGCCTGTTTCTGTGCTGTAATTTTCTATTTGGTTAAATGTTTATGGTTAAATCTTTGCGCCAGTTCTCAAACTCATCCCGTTAACCCACTGTGTGCCCATGGCCCTGTATCCGTCTCCAAACAAATCCAGCTATCCCACTCCCGTCCCTCAGATCTATGTCACTCACCGAAATAGTCCCACAGTTGTTCCCTTTCCTTACAGCCCGGCATCTATCTCCAAAATAATCACACTCTACTGCGCTGTCCTCACCGGCATGCGTCAGTACCAAAATCATCTCCATAATGATCTGTCCACTCTGGCAGTTTCCGAAATATTCCCACTGCCATGACTTCCCAGACAGACACGTGTCGGCCCTAAAATGTTCCCATTGAACCACCCTACCCCCTACCCACGTTCAGTCTACAAACAAATCACAATACCTCTACCTTTTACGACAAAACTACTTCAGTCCGTAAACTAATCCCATTTTCTACCGTCAGGACTATGTCAATAACCAATCTTCACCCCACAGATTAGTGATAATCTCACCCGTTTTCGCATTTTCTATTCCAGTATGAATGGGTTTTGTACACAAGTTCGCCGAATACGAAGAGCTGGGAAATTAAATTTACTTGATTAATGCCAAGTATCAAAAACTATGTACGGAGCATCTCTCAGTTGATTACAACAGGAATCCGTGATGGGACGGTGTGGACGGAGCTTCACTCAGTGTCTGACCCCGGGAGTTTGTAATGGGACAGTGTGAAGGGGACTTACCTCTGTGTCTGAAGCCGGGTATGTGTGATAGGATGATGTGGAGGGAGATTCACTCTGCATCTGAACCCGTGAGTGTGTGATGGAACTGTATGCCGGGTGGTCTCTCTGTGTCTGACTTCGGAAGCGTGTGATGGATCTCTTTGTAGCAAGCTTCACTCTGTATCTGACTCGTGGAGTGTGCGATGTGTCGGTGTGGAGGGAGATTCACTCTGTGTCTGAACCTGGGAGTGTGTGATCATTCCTGTCTTACTGTGGGATATTCCCGTGCTGTGACACATACCGCTTCATCCTTTGAATTGATTTCCAGCAGCCTTGAATGACGGTTTGAACAGTCTTGTATCGCTTCTTGGAAAGTTGTTCCAAACGTGGATACGTAATAACACCGGTCTTTCTTTCTGACCCAGTCCTCGGAACACGGTTGGTCTGGAAATCAGGAACAAGGGATAGTGAGACACAAGGTGTATCTCCCTTCACACTTCCCCATTACACACACCCGGGGTGACACACAGACTGAAAGTCCCTCCACGGGGTCCCATCACGCTCACCTGTGTTCAGGCACAGTGTGAATATCCCTGCGCAAATACCATCGTAAATATCAAGGATCAGACACAGTGAAGTTCCGTCTACACCATCCATCAGACACTCCCGGGGTCAAGACACAGAGTGAATAGAGCATAGAACATGGAATAATACGGCACTGTACAGGCCCTGTGGCCCACAATGTTGTGCCGACAGTTAAACACTTCCACTCATACACCCTCGAACTTAATTTCCTCCATATAACTGTCTAGTAGTTTCTTAAAATTCACTAGTATATTTGTCTCCACATACAACTCAGGCAGTGCATTCCACGCACGGACCACTCTATCAGTAAAATAAAACTTCCTTTGATAGACCCGTTGAACTGCCCTCCTCTTACCTTAAAGCCCTGTCCTCTTCTGTTGAGCAGTGGTGCCCTGGGGAAGAGGTGCTGGCTGTCCACTCCATCTATTCCACTTAAAATCTTGTATACATCCATCATGTCTCCTCTCCAGGCATGCGTCACAGTTCCCAGGGTCAGACACACGCATGACCATCCCCAAAACCCCACACCCACCCCATTTTCCCGCCAAAGCTACTCATCACATGCGTACTGTGTCAAACACAGAGACCCATCATACATACACGGGGTGAGACACAGATTTAAGATCCCTGCACCGTCCGATCACACACTAACACGGTCAGAAGCAGATTGAATCTCTCTGTCCACGGACCCATCACACCCTCCAGGCGTCAAACGTGGAGTGAAGCTCCTTGCACACTGTCTTTTATAAACGCCCGGGGTCAGACGTGGAGTGAAGCTCCATGCACACTGCCTTTTATAAACGTCCGGGGTCAGACGTGGAGTGAAGCTCCATGCACACTGCCTTTTATAAACGCCCGCGGTCAGACGTGGAGTGAAGCTCCATGCACACTGCCTTTTATAAACGCCCGGGGTCAGACGTGGAGTGAAGCTCCATGCACACTGCCTTTTATAAACGCCCGGGATCAGACGTGGAGTGAAGCTCCATGCACACTGCCATTTATAAACGCCCGGGGTCAGACGTGGAGTGAAGCTCCGTGCACACTGCCTTTTATAACCACCCGCGGTCAGACGTGGAGTGAAGCTCCGTGAACACTGCATTTTATAAACGCCCGGGGTCAGACGTGGAGTGAAGCTCCGTGAACACTGCCTTTTATAAACGCCCGGGGTCAGACGTGGAGTGAAGCTCCGTGAACACTGCCTTTTATAAACGCCCGGGATCAGACGTAGAGTGAAGCTCCATGCACACTGCTTTTTATAAACGCCCGGGGTCAGATGTGGAGTGAAGCTCTGTGCACACAGCCTTTTATAAACACCCGGGGTCAGACGTGGAGTGAAGCTCCGTGCACACTGTCTTTTATAAACGCCCGGGATCAGACGTGGAGTGAAGCCCCTTGCACACTGCCTTTTATAAACACCCGGGGTCAGACGTGGAGTGAAGCTCCATACACACTGCCTTTTATAAACGCCCGGGGTCAGACGTTGAGTGAAACTCCCTCCACACTGCCTTTTATAAACACCCGGGGTCAGACGTGGAGTGAAGCTCCATGCACACTGCCTTTTATAAACACCCGGGGTCAGGCGTGGAGTGAAGCTCCGTGCACACTGCCTTTTATAAACGCCCGGGGTCAGACGTGGAGTGAAGCTCCGTGCACACTGCCTGTTATAAACCCCCGGGGTCAGACGTGGAGTGAAGCTCCGTGCACACTGCCTTTTATAAACGCCCGGGGTCAGACGTGGAGTGAAGCTCCGTGCACACTGTCTTTTATAAACCTCCGGGGTCAGACGTGGAGTGAAGCTCCCTGCACACTGCCTATTATAAACCCCCGGGGTCAGACGTGGAGTGCAGCTCCGTGCACACTGCCTTTCATGAAGGCCCGGGGTCATAAGTGGAGTGAAGCTCCATGCACACTGCCTTTTATAAACGCCCGGGGTCAGACGTGGAGTGAAGCTCCATGCACACTGCCTTTTATAAACGCCCGGGGTCAGACGTGGAGTGAAGCTCCATGCACACTGCCTTTTATAAACGCCCGGGGTCAGACGTGGAGTGAAGCTCCCTGCACACTGCCTTTTATAAACGCCCGGGGTCAGACGTGGAGTGAAGCTCCCTGCACACTGCCTTTTATAAACGCCCGGGATCAGACGTAGAGTGAAGCTCCGTGCACACTGCCTTTTATAAACGCCCGCGATCAGACGTGGAGTGAAACTCCGAGAAACACTGCCTTCTTTAAACGCCCGGGGACAGACGTGGAGTGAAGCTCCGTGCACACTGCCTATTATAAACACCCGGGGTCAGACGTGGAAGGAAGCTCCGTGCACACTGCCTATTATAAACACCCGGCGTCAGACGTGGAGTGAAGCTCCCTGCACTCTGCCTTTTATAAACGCCCGGGGTCAGACGTGGAGTGAAGCTCCGTGCACACTGCCTATTATAAACACCCGGGGTCAGACGTGGAGAGACGCTCCGTGCACACTGCCTTTTATAAAGGCCCGGGTTCAGATACTCCCGGGGTCAGTTACAGAGGAAAGCTCGCTCAACACCGCCACTCAGACGCTCCCGGGGTCAGTCAACAGAATTTAGATCCTCTACAAAGTCCAAGAACACACAGCCTGATCAGGCACAATGTGAATCTCTCTCTCCACGGCCCCATTACACACTCCAGCGTTCAGACACAGAAAGAAACTCCCTCTGCGCACACGACGAATATCGAAGTGAATCTCCATCCTTACGTCCCGTCACGCATCTCCTGGCGGGTCACAGTGTGAGGCTCTCTCTGGACCGTTCCATCACACCCACCTGTGTTTTCACACAATGCAAAGCTCCGCCCACACCCTCCAATGGCACACTCACGGGGTCAGACTCCCTCCAAAATATCCAAACACACAATCCGGTGTCACATAGAATAAACCCTCCATCTGCACCGTCCAATCACATACTCCTGGAATCAAACACAAACGCTCTCTCTCTCCGATCCCATTACACACTCCGGGAGTCAGACACAGAGTGAAGCTCCCTCTGCAACGTCCCATCACTCACTCCCCGATTTAGACACATACTGAAGCTGTCTCTCCTCGATCCCATAACACACTCCCGTATTCAGGCTCAAAATGAATCCCCCTCTGCAACTTCCCATCATTCACTCCCGGATTCCGACACGGAATGAATCCCCCGCTACACCGTCCCATCACACACTCCAACATTCAGAGTAAAACGTTCTCTCCACGGTGCCATAACACTCTTCAGGGGTCCGACATGGGGTGAATCTCTCTGTGCAGTGTCCCATCGCAGAATCCCGCAGTCTGACACAGAGTGAAGTTGGATCCATACTGGATTCAGTGATAGAGTGAAGTTTCCTCCACGCATCTCCATCACACACTCACCGGGTCAAGCACAGATTGAATCACCCTCCATACCTTCTCTTCACACACTCCCGATATTAAGCACTGAGTGACGCTTCCTCTCTCCATGCCTGCCCAGTGATGAGGAGCGGGTGAAAGAGGGGGATGATGCCTCACCTCTGCTTCTGGTCAACAATTCACATATCTGGTGACGGAGATCGGACAGATTAGATTTGACCGCTGAAAGCTTGAATTGAAGGGATGAGTTTAACTGATGGTAGTTTCGGTGGCTGGTTTCCTTAGACTGACGAATCTGTGACACTGAGAGAGATGGTGAAGGATGTTTAGCGTTTGCAGTGACACGTGAGTCAGCGTCACGCTACCGAACTGGTCACGGAGATTATAACCATGTAGCAATATCACAATTACAGCACGGAAGCAGGCTATCTCGGCCCTTCTAGTCCGTTCCCAACGCTTACTCTCACCTATTTTCAACGCACTGCACTCAGCCCATAACCCCCCATTCATTTACTGTCCATGTACCTATCCAATCTTACTTTATATGACAATACCGAACCTGCCTCTACCACTTCTGCTGGAAGCTCGTTCCACACAGCCACCAGTCTCTGAGTAAAAAAAAAATATTTCTCCTGTTGCCCCTAAACCTTTGCCCCGTAAGTCTCAACTCATGTCCTCTTGTTTGAATCTCCCCTACTCTCAATGGGAAAAGCCTATACACGTCAACTCTATCTATCCCCCTCATAATTTCAAATACCTCTATCAACTTCACCCTCAACCTTTTACGCTCCAAAGAATAAAGACCTCACAGGAAAGCCTTTCCCTGTAACTCAGGTGCAGAAAACCAGGAAACATTCTAGTAAATCTTTTCTATACTCTCTATATTTTGTTGACATCTTTCCTATCATTCGGTGACCAGAACTGTACACAATACTCCAAATTTGGTCTTACCAACGCCTTGTACAATTTTAACATTACATCCCAACTCCTATACTCAATGCTCTTATTTATAAAGGCCAGCATACCAAAAGATTTTTACCACCCTATGCAGATGAGATTCCACCTTCAGGGAGCTATGCACCATTATAATTTTGTTGTGTCAGTGTCACGGTGAAGGTGTCACAGTGAAGGACGGGCTGATGGCACAGAGCGAGGCGTCGGCGCCACATTGTGGGGCGCGTCTGTGTCACACTATGATGTACATCAATGTCCCGATGAAGATTTTGTTGATGTTACAATGGGCGTCTGCGTCAGTATCATGCTGGACATGTCCGATTTCCTGTGAGGGACGTGTGAGGAAACTGTGAGGAGTTTCTGTGCCCCGGCGAGAGGTGTGCCGGAACACAATGAAGTGTATCTCGATGTCAAGTCGAGGAAAATGCCAGTGTGGGGGGCCTTGTGGTGTCACCGTGGGTGGAGTATCTGTGCCATGTGTGGGGTGTGCTGGTCTCACAGAGCGGGGTATGTCAGTGTCACGGTGAGAGACATGTCATGGCCACGCTGGATGTGAGACGGTCACGCTGAGGTGTGTCTCGGTGTCACAGAGAGTACTATGTTGGTGTCATAGTGAATTTAGGTGTCAGTATCACGTTAAGGGGTTTGCCTTTGTCAGGGGAGGTGTGGGGCATTACCTGAGCGAGCGGTGCATCGGTTTTTGTGTAGAGGAGCGATACTGTCTAGGGTAAGGGGTGTTAATGCGACTTCTAAGTCTTTGTCACGGTGTGGTGCGGACTGGATCACGTTGTGGAGCGTGGAGATGTCACGGTATGCTGTACCTCAGTGTCACGTTGAAGACCGTGTCGGTGTCACTGTGAGGTGTGTTTCGGTGTCGCTTAAGGAGTTTATCAGTGACACGTTCAGGGGCATGTCGATATTACAGTGAGGAGTAAGTTGCGGTCAGTGTGACTGTCACAGCGATGGGGTATATCAATGTCCTGGTGAAGGTTTTGTTGATGTTACAATTGGGGACTGGGTCATGTTTCTGTCACGGCGATGTAGCGTCAGCGTCGCGGTCAGGAGTTTATCTGTGTCTCGTTGAAGGTAGTGACCGTGCTACGGTAACAGCATTGTTGATGTTATGGTGAATGGCGCGTCGGTGTCAGGACGAGTCTCGATTGTGTTACGGTAAAGGCCGTGTTTTTATCACGGTCAGGGGTGTGTCCGTGTTGTGGTGATGGGATTTTACAATAACAATTTATTCCACTCTCTTTACGTATGGTGTGACTCCACCGGGAGAACGTTCCACTCACCATGGATCGAGAGACCGGCCACAGTCACGATGAAGGCGGACATAACAAGGCAGAGTAGGCAGATCAGACTGTCCGGTCTATTTCCGATCTTTCCTTTCGGATGCTGTTCATGCGCAGCTGTGGAGAGACCACAAGACCATGCGATTATAAGATATAGCAGCAGAAGGAGGCCATTCGGTTATTCAAGTCTGCCCCGCCATTCAGTCATGGGCTGAACCAATTCTTCCGTCATCCCCACTCCCCTGCATAGTGCAAATACCCTTCGATATCCCGGATAATCAAGAAACTATCGATCTCTGCCTTAAATGCCCCAAATGATTTGGCCTCCACAGCCGCTTATGGCAACAAATTCCACAGCTTTACCAGTCTCTGACTAACTCGTAATTTAGCTGCATCTCCGTTCTAAATGGACCATCTTCAATCCTGAAGTCGTGACCTCTTTTCCTAGACTCCCCTATCACGGGGAATAACTTATTGTACCTGATCTGTTCAGGCCTTTAAACAATCGGAAAGTTTCTGTGAGATCCCCCCCCCCTCAGTCTCCTGAACCCCAGGGAATACAGCCCAAAAGCTCCAGATGTTCCTCATACAATAACCCTCTAATTCCTGGAACCATTCTGGTGAATCTTACCTGAACCCTCTCCAATGTCAGCACATCCATAAGGAGCCCCAGACGGCAGAGAATACTCCAAGTGTGGTCGCCGCGTGCCTCAAAGTCACATCCCTGTTCTGATATTCTGTACCTCTAGAAATCAATGGCCACGTTGCACTCGCCTTCTTCACCACCGTCTCAAACTGGAGACTGAGCTTTAGGGTATCCAACTCCCTTTGCACTTCTGCATTTTGAGTTTTCTGTCCATCTAAATAATCATCCGCCCGTTCATTTCTCCCACCAATGTGGGTACGCATACATTTTTCCAAAGTTGTATCTCATTTAGGGTAAGATGCACTCGGGTCTTTTATAGAAACATGGATAGGTACCCTACACAGAGTCTTTTAAGAGACTCTGGATAGGTACATGCAACTTTGAAAAATAGAGGGTGAACGGGAAGTCTAGCCATTTCTATTGTAGGAACATGTTCGTCACAACTTTGTGGGCCGATGGGACTGTGTTGTGCTGTAGGTTTTCCATGTTGGCTGACGGTGTCCTGTGGTGTTCCACAGGGTCTCGTTGTGTCCGATTATTCTTCTATTATGTCAAAGACTTGGATGTTTGAATTAATACACCGGTTTCAGTTTGCATACGACGTGAAGATTGCTGGAGGACAGGGAGCTTTAAGGAATGAAGGAGTCTGTAGGAGGACGGGAGATACAGGACAGGCTGGTGAAGAATGTGTTCGACACGTTTGCCTTTATCAGTCAGGACACGGAGTACGGGAGTCGGGAGGTCACATCCCAGTTGTACAAGACGTCGGCGAGGAGGCACTCGGATTTCGGTTCAGTCTTGGTTCCCCCTGCTGTGGGAAAGATGTAACTGAGCTGGAAAGAGTGCAGAGGGAGATTTCCCAGGATGTTGCCCGAGCTCGAGGGACTGAGTTATGAAGTGATGTCAGGCAGTTCAGGACTTGATTCCTTGGATCCTAGGACTGATCTCACAGAGGGGCTTTGTACCTTGGAGTGTACGGGTGACCTCACAGAGGGGCTTTGTTCGTTGGAGTGTACGGGTGACCTTACAGAGGGGCTTTGTTCGTTGGAGTGTACGGGTGACCTTACAGAGGGGCTTTGTTCGTTGCAGTGTACGGGTGACCTTACAGAGGGGCTTTGTTCGTTGGAGTGTACGGGTGACCTCACAGAGGGGCTTTGTTCGTTGGAGTGTACGGGTGACCTCACAGAGGGGCGTTTTTCCTTGGAGTGTACGGGTGACCTTACAGATGGGCTTTGTTCCTTGGAGTGTAAGGGTGACCTTACAGAGCGGCTTTGTTCCTTGGAGTGTACGGGTGACCTCACAGAGGGGCTTTGTTCCTTGGAGTGTACGGGTGACCTCACAGAGGGGCTTTGTTCGATGGAGTGTACGGGTGACCTTACAGAGGGGCATTGTTCCTTGGAGTGTAAGGGTGACCTTACAGAGCGGCTTTGTTCCTTGGAGTATACGGGTGACCTCACAGAGGGGCTTTGTTCCTTGGAGTATACGGGTGACCTCACAGAGGGGCTTTGTTCGATGGAGTGTACGGGTGACCTTACAGAGGGGCTTTGTTCCTTCGAGTGTATGGGTGACCTTACAGAGGGGCTTTGTTCCTTGGAGTGTAAGGGTGACCTTACAGAGCGGCTTTGTTCCTTGGAGTGTACGGGTGACCTCACAGAGGGGCTTTGTTCCTTGGAGTGTACGGGTGACCTCACAGAGGGGCTTTGTTCGATGGAGTGTACGGGTGACCTTACAGAGGGGCTTTGTTCCTTGGAGTGTATGGGTGACCTTACAGAGCGGCTTTGTTCCTTGGAGTGTACGGGTGACATTACAGAGGGGCTTTGTTCGTTGGAGTGTACGGGTGACCTTACAGAGGGGCTTTGTTCCTTGGAGTGTACGGGTGACCTCACAGAGGGGCTTTGTTCCTTGGAGTGTATGGGTGACCTCACAGAGGGGCTTTGTTCCTTGGAGTGTACGGGTGACCTCACAGAGGGGCTTTGTTCCTTGGAGTGTACGGGTGACCTCACAGAGGGGCTTTGTTCGATGGAGTGTACGGGTGACCTTACAGAGCGGCTTTGTTCCTTGGAGTGTACGGGTGACCTCACAGAGGGGCTTTGTTCCTTGGAGTGTACGGGTGACCTCACAGAGGGGCTTTGTTCGATGGAGTGTACGGGTGACCTTACAGAGGGGCTTTGTTCCTTGGAGTGTATGGGTGACCTTACAGAGCGGCTTTGTTCCGTGGAGTGTACGGGTGACATTGCAGAGGGGCTTTGTTCGTTGGAGTGTACGGGTGACCTTACAGAGGGGCTTTGTTCCTTGGAGTGTACGGGTGACCTCACAGAGGGGCTTTGTTCGTTGCAGTGTACGGGTGACCTCACAGAGGGGCTTTGTTCCTTGGAGTGTACGGGTGACCTTACAGAGGGGCTTTGTTCCTTGGAGTGTACGGGTGACCTCACAGAGGGGCTTTGTTCCTTGGAGTGTACGGGTGACCTCACAGAGGGGGTTTGTTCCTTGGAGTGTACGGGTGACATTACAGAGGGGCTTTGTTCGTTGGAGTGTACGGGTGACCTTACAGAGGGGCTTTGTTCCCTGGGGTGTACGGGTGACCTCACAGAGGGGCTTTGTTCGTCGGAGTGTACGGGTGACCTTACAGAGGGGCTTTGTTCCTTGGAGTGTAAGGGCGACCTTACAGAGCGGCTTTGTTCCTTGGAGTGTACGGGTGACATTACAGAGGGGCTTTGTTCGATGGATTGTACGGGTGACCTTACAGAGGGGCTTTGTTCCTTGGAGTGTACGGGTGACCTCACAGAGGGGCTTTGTTCCTTGGAGTGTACGGGTGACCTCACAGAGGGGCTTTGTTCCTTGGAGTGTACGGGTGACCTCACAGAGGGGCTTTGTTCGTTGGAGTGTACGGGTGACCTTACAGAGGGGCTTTGTTCGTTGGAGTGTACGGGTGACCTTACAGAGGGGCTTTGTTCGTTGCAGTGTACGGGTGACCTTACAGAGGGGCTTTGTTCGTTGGAGTGTACGGGTGACCTTACAGAGGGGCTTTGTTCGTTGGAGTGTACGGGTGACCTCACAGAGGGGCTTTGTTCCTTGGAGTGTACGGGTGACCTTACAGGGGGGCTTTGTACGTTGGAGTGTACGGGTGACCTCACAGAGGGGCTTTGTTCCTTGGAGTGTACGGGTGACCTCACAGAGGGGCTTTGTTCCTTGGAGTGTACGGGTGACCTTACAGAGGGGCTTTGTTCGTTGGAGTGTACGGGTGACCTCACAGAGGGGCTTTGTTCCTTGGAGTGTACGGGTGACCTTACAGGGGGGCTTTGTACGTTGGAGTGTACGGGTGACCTCACAGAGGGGCTTTGTTCCTTGGAGTGTACGGGTGACCTCACAGAGGGGCTTTGTTCCTTGGAGTGTACGGGTGACCTTACAGAGGGGCTTTGTTCGTTGGAGTGTACGGGTGACCTCACAGAGGGGCTTTGTTCCTTGGAGTGTACGGGTGACCTTACAGGGGGGCTTTGTACGTTGGAGTGTACGGGTGACCTCACAGAGGGGCTTTGTTCCTTGGAGGGTACGGGTGACCTCACAGAGGGGCTTTGTTCCTTGGAGTGTACGGGTGACATTACAGAGGGGCTTTGTTCGTTGGAGTGTACGGGTGACCTTACAGAGGGGCTTTGTTCCCTGGGGTGTACGGGTGACCTCACAAAGGGGCTTTGTTCGTTGGAGTGTACGGGTGACCTTACAGAGGGGCTTTGTTCCTTGGAGTGTAAGGGTGACCTTACAGAGCGGCTTTGTTCCTTGGAGTGTACGGGTGACATTACAGAGGGGCTTTGTTCGATGGAGTGTACGGGTGACCTTACAGAGGGGCTTTGTTCCTTGGAGTGTACGGGTGACCTCACAGAAGGGCTTTGTTCGTTGGAGTGTACGGGTGACCTTACAGAGGGGCTTTGTTCGTTGGAGTGTACGGGTGACCTTACAGAGGGGCTTTGTTCGTTGGAGTGTACGGGCGACCTTACAGAGGGGCTTTGTTCGTTGGAGTGTACGGGTGACCTCACAGAGGGGTTTTGTTCCTTGGAGTGTACGGGTGACCTCACAGAGGGGCTTTGTTCCTTGGAGTGTACGGGTGACCTTACAGAGGGGCTTTGTTCGTTGGAGTGTACGGGTGACCTCACAGAGGGGCTTTGTTCGTTGGAGTGTACGGGTGACCTTACAGAGGGGCTTTGTTCGTTGGAGTGTACGGGTGACCTTACAGAGGGGCTTTGTTCGTTGGAGTGTACGGGTGACCTTACAGAGGGGCTTTATTCGTTGGAGTGTACGGGTGACCTTACAGAGGGACTTTGTTCCTTGGAGTGTACGGGTTACCTTACAGATGGGCTTTGCTTGTTGGAGTGTACGGGTGACCTCACAGAGGGGCTTTGTTCCTTGGAGTGTAAGGGTGACCTTACAGAGCGGCTTTGTTCCTTGGAGTGTACGGGTGACCTTACAGAGGTGTACAAAACCATGTGGGTCACATCAGCTACAGTCACGGACGAGAGCTTACACGGTGAAGGTGAGAGAGGACAGAAATTTAATTGGGCACCCAAAAGACTAATTTTTGTACCCAAATGCTCGTCGGTATGTGGGCGAGAAGCTAGGAATGTGGCTGAAGGAGGAAAAATTGCATTATTTAGAAAAACACACACAGTTCTGCATATAACACGTGATGTGTCCACGGTGGTGTCATAATTATGAACTCTGACCTG
This sequence comes from Hypanus sabinus, assembly GCF_030144855.1. NCBI lineage: Eukaryota > Metazoa > Chordata > Chondrichthyes > Myliobatiformes > Dasyatidae > Hypanus > Hypanus sabinus. The sequence continues at coordinate 46,036 of NW_026781558.1, read as the reverse complement.
GTTGTGCATTGGTTGGCAGCTTGCGGAGTCCTGCGGCAATGGGAGGAACCTGATCCTCATCGATGACGTGCTCGTCGTTCGGAAATTTCACCTCTGCGTAGGTGGAGCTCAGACCAACTGGGATGCAGAGCGAGGCAGGATGAGAGAGAAGGTAATAGAAAGTGGACTGAGGGCAGAGTGAGGGAGCAGAAAAAGGCGAAAGGAGAGTAGGGAAAGTGTGGGTTAAGTAAAGTGGGGAAAGGATGAGAGGCAGTGAGAATCATGTGAGGGAACGGGGAACACAGGAGGAGAGAGGATGATAGATGGATAGAGAGGAGGAGACAGTGGTGAGCGATAGAGGCAATGAGCGGGAATATAGGAGAGGGAGAATTGGAATGAGAATGGTTAGGAGAGACGGTGAGAGTGGCAGAGGAAGAGAGAGTGGTGGTAGAGGGTAAGAGTGAGAGGAGGGAGAGGGACGAGTGAGAGCAAAGAGAGCGGAGGGAGATAGGAGAGTCAGGTTAGAAGAAAAGTGGGATACCGAGAGGGTAAGGAACAGAGGAAGAGAAAGACAGATTGCGAGAGAGGGGAAAAGGGGAAGGGACAGATAGAGAGAAGAGGTGGCGGAGCGGGAGATAATCGGAAAATGGGGAGAAGGGGAGAGCACAGTTTGAGAGGGGAGCGGAGGTAGCCGGAGGTGAGTGAATGAGCGTTGAATGAGGGAAAGGGTAAGAATGAGAGTGCGAGGGTGAGGAAGGGTGAAAGGGGGAGTGTGATAGACGGGCGAGTTTGGAGAGTTGGGCAAGTGAGGGGAGGGGAGGAAGGTTGAAATTTGGGAGAAGGGGAATTGGTTGGAAGAGGAGAGGGGAAAGGGCATGGTGAGAGAGACGGATGGGGAGAGATATAAGGATTTTCGATAGATGTGCGAAATTAGAGAATAGGCAGAGGGAGGGGCAAGGGTGGTAAAATATGGAAAGGTTGAGAGGGGAATGAAAGATGTGTGAGAGGGACGGTGGTGGAAGGCAAAGCTGAGGAAAAAGGGAGTGGAAGAAATGAGGGAAAGCGCGGAATAGAAAAGAGAGAGACGGAGACAGAGATCAGAGGAGAGAGAAAGGTGGTTCGAAAGTTGAGAGAATCATTCAACTTTTCCACAGCGCTGCCTCCTTTCCGCTTTTTCCATGGCTCCCTCATCACCACCCCTCCAATGTTGTTTCCTTTTTAACGACCCTCCCACAGAGGTCCCTCCTCCCGAGCCATCCCACGGCGTTCCCTCCGCTCTGTGCACCCCACCGTGCTCCCTCCTCAATGCCCTTTTCCCCTCAGCGACCACTCGCACAGCAAACCGTCTTCACCGAATTCCACGCCACACCCACCACTCCACGCCTCCCAGAGAATCTCCTGCTTAGCGCCCCCTCCCACAACACAGCCTCCTCACCCGATCCCACAGGGCTCTGTCCAGACATCCAGTCACGAAGGCACCATCCACACCAAACACCGCCCCCCGCTTCCATTGTGCATAATGCTCACTGTACGTCCCAGAGCGCACCGTCCACACCGTCCCTCCCACAGAGCTCCCTCATCATGGACTGTATCACGAGTTCCCTCTGACGTATTCGGCAGCAGTCAATTATCGGGGTCAACGGTACTTTGCCCTGAGATCTCCCGAAAGTAATGGACACGACACCTAAGCACAGTCAATCCAACAAAGATGAAACTGGCCTTCCTCTCTTCGGACACGGGGCGCCAAGGTGGCCGTGACATTCATTTGCACGTACGATACATCCGGTTCAGCTGGGGATAGAACAGCTGAGGGTGAGAATCTGGGAGAGGCTTCCTCCTCAAAGTCGCACCACGCATTCCAGGGGTCAGACGCAGAGTGAATCTCCCTCCTCACCGTCACAACACACATTCCCGGGGTCAGGCACAGAGTGAATCTCCCTCCACACCATCACACAACACACTCACGGTTGAGGCACAGAGAGAAAATCTCTCCAAACAGTTCTATCACACATTGCTTGGACAGAAACACAGTGCAGCTCTCGCCACACTGTCCCTTCACAGATATAGAAACCACACCGCCATCTAGCGTTTTGGCGGTGGATTGCTGATCGACGCAGAAATACCAACGCACAGATATAAGTGCTCACAACTGCGCAGGCCACTTACAAAGGCTACACCTTAGTTAGGCTACTACGCAGGGTATAAATCAGCCTTAAAACTCCCTTCACAGCGACTCGTCATGAGCTCCTGTGGTCAGACACCGAGTAAAGCGCTCTCAGCACCGACCGACCACTCCACATCCCCGGGGTCAGCTATGGAGAGTAGCTCCGTCCATGCTATCGTATATCATACTCCCAGGGTCAGAGATGGCCGTAACCTCTCTCCCTCTCTGCGCACCACTCACCTCCCGAAGGAGCTTGTGTGTCCGTTCCTGTGAACCGCATTTTCTCGTAGGTCCCGCTCTCGTCCATCCTGTCGAGTCTCTGAGCTCCTGAAAGGGACGGGACCTTCGAGACAGGAAACCCGGAGTGGGCCACCGTGGTCCACTAACACCTGATTAACAGCCGATAAGGAGAAGGACAGAGATGAGAGAGGAAGTGCGGGGAGGAGAGAGATTGTGTGTGAGAGAGAGGGTGGTTGAGTGAGATGAGAGTGGCAGGGGGGGGGGTGATGAGAAATAGAGGGAGGAGAGAGATCTGGAGAGTGACTGGCCAGAGGAAACACTCCAGCACACAAGCACACTCTCGACTTCCTTGTCTTCTATCTTCACGTATCGCACTGCATTCTCTCTCTCTCTCTCTCTCTCTCTCTCTCTCTCTCTCACTCTCTCTCTCTCTCTCTCTCTCTCTCTCTCTCTCTCTCTCTCTCTCTCTCTCTCTCAATCCATCTCACTCTCTCTCTCTCTCTCTCTCTCTCAATCCATCTCTCTCTCTCTCTCTCTCAATCCATCTCACTCTCTCTCTCAATCCATCTCACTCTCTCTCACTCACTCTCTCTCTCTCTCTCTATCTCTCTCTCTCTCTCTCTCTCTCTCTCAATCCATCTCTCTCTCTCTCTCAATCCATCTCACTCTCTCTCTCTCTCACTCTCTCTCTCTCTCAATCCATCTCACTCTCTCTCTCTCACTCACTCTCTCTCTCTCTCTCTCTCTCTCTCAATCCATCTCACTCTCACACCATCTCGCTCTCATTCTCCCGCTCCGACCTTCCTGCTTTTATCACTCTCTCCATTCCTTCTATTCCTTCTTCCCTTCCTTTCTCTCCCCGATTCCCGTTTGCTCTCCTAGTCCCAGTCTCTCTCCTTCCACATATCCCACTACACTTCCCCCTTCCGAATTTTTCGAGGGTGGGGAAGGGTTTTGTGCTTCTTAACTCGGCACACGCAGCCGTCGTTCACCTTCTCCTATTCCCCCAATATCCGCCCTCCTCACCCGTTCACTCCGTCTTCCTCCTTCTTTTCTCGTTCCTTTCCCTCCACACACTCTTTCGCTTCTCCTTCCCACCCCCACACATTTCTTCTTCCCTCTCCCCCACTCGTCCCTCCTTCCCTCACCACCCTCCTTCCTTATCCCTCAGTCCCACCCTCAGCGCTCACCCGCTCCTTCTCTCCCTCTCACCATTCCCCCCTTCCCCACCATCTCCCTACCTCTGGCCGTTCCAGAAGTCTTGACTCGTGTGTCTGCCTCAGAGACTGCGCGTTTGTGTCTGTGTGTGTCTGATAGCTGTTGGGTTGCAGAGGGAAGAGGAAGGAAGGAGAGGCGAGGAGTGGGCGGGACCAGGTTGGTGTCATGATGTGGAGGGTAGTTGGTGATGGAGCTGTCCAAGCAAACAGAGAGTTCTAACGTAGAGGCCGGAAATGATGCAAAAGGGTGCAGTGGAGCAAAGGGGTGACTGACTTAGGAGGAGTTTAGGGAAGGGAGGGTGTCACGGAGACGGCAGAGGAGTCAGGAGCTCATGGAGATGATCAGTGGTGAAAGAGTGGGCTGGGATGAGGCAGGAGGGTGCAGTGGAGCAAAGGGGTGACTGAGTTAGGTGGGGTTTAGTGGAGTGAGGGTGTGACGGAGACGGCAGAGGAATCAGGAGATCATGGAGATGATCAGTGGTGAAAGAGAGGGCTGGGATGACTGGACACCTCGTCTTCTGTCATCTCTGTTTCAGGCACAACTTCAGAACGTCCTTCAGGTGTGTGAACCCTCTCAAGGTGTCAGTCCTCTATGATGTCCTAACAGGCATCTGCCGACCTGTTTCAACCATCAGACTGGATCTAAATGGAGAGAAAACTGAAATATCTTTGATTTGGGAGACCTCGGGCAGGATTCCTTTCAGGGTAACTTTTAGGTTGAATTGGCGGCGTAGAAGGCAAATGTAATGATAGCGTTCCGGGTCGTCCAGAATATATAAATAAGTTTGAAACATTGAGACTTTATGAGACACTGATGAGAAGTCATTCGGAGAGTTGTGGGCGGTTTCTAGACCCTTATCGAGGAAAGGATGTGTTTACATCGGAGACGGTTCAAAGCCGGTTCACAAGAATGATTCCGGGATTGAATGGCTTGTCATACGGGGATCATTTCATGGCCCTGGCAGTGAGTTACTCACTGTAACTCAGAGGTACACGACGTGAATGATGGCTGTCCCTCTATTCTGAGGCTGTATCTTCTGGTCTTTGACTATCCCAGCACAGGGCAAATCCACTACACATCCCCTCCAGCAAAACCTTTCACCGTTCGAGAGGTTTCAATGAGGTCACCCCTCGTCCTTCTGAATTCCATTGAATACCGACCCAGAGCCACCATATGCTCTTCATATGACAATCCTTTAAATCCCGGGATAATTTTCGTGAACCCCCTTTAAACCTTCTCCAGTTTACGCACAGCCCTGGGAAAATAAGCGGCCCAAGACAGGTCTCAATACTGCCCGTGACGCCTCAGCCGTGCTTTATGAGTTCAGAACGAGAAATCCTTGCGTTAAATTTCCCTGGAAATAAATGCTCACGTGGCATTGGACTTCCTGATCAAAGACGCAACATGCAAATTAACCTTCAGGGAATTCTCACAAGTCCCTGTCAGTGTCAGCCTCAGTTTGTGTTTTCCGTTTTCTCTACAGTTACAAAATTGTCTCCGTTTTCATTTCTTCTGCCAACATGCGTGGCCTTTTACTTCCCAACACTTGTATTCATCTGCCACTTCTTTGACCATTCTCCTAATTTGTCCAGTTCCAATTGTAGACTCTCTACCTCCTTATAACTGCCTGCCCCTCCATTTATCTTCCTGTAGTTTGCAATCTTTGCAACAAAGTCATCAATTCTATTATCCAAAATATTGACACAGAATGTACAAAGTATCGGTCCCGACATAGACCCCAGGAACAGGATGAGTCACCGGCAGTCAATCAGAATAAAAAGACGTTTGCCTTTATTCCCACTCTTCCCCCCCCCCTGCTAAATAGCCACTGCCTTATGCATGCTTGAATTTTCACTGCAATACCATGAGCTCGTAGCTTGTTAATCAGCCTCATGTGTAGCACCTTGCAAAGGTCTTCTGACAATCCAAAGAACACGACATTAAACGATTCTCCTTCGCGGATCCGCATGTTATTTCATCAAAGGTTACAGCAGATTTATCAGGCAGCTTTTTCCCTCAAAGAAACTCCGGCCGATTATACCATATACCTCGAACTAGCCTGCGACCTCAACCTTAAAAATGGACTCTAATGCCTTCCCAACCACAGAGCTGAGTCTAACTGGGCTAGGGTTCCCTTAACAATGGTCTCTAATACTTTCCCAACCGCAGAGATCAGACTAACTGGCCCAGAGTTTCCTTAATAATGGTCTCTATTACCTTCCCAACCAGTGAGCTCAGACTAACTGGCCCAGAGTTTCCTTAACAATGGTCTCTATTACCTTCCCAACCGCTGAGCTCAGACTAACTGGCCCAGAGTTTCCTTAATAATGGTCTCTAATACCTTCCCAACCGCTGAGCTCAGACTAACTGGCTCAGAGTTTCCTTAATAATGGTCTCTAATACCTTCCCAACCACAGAGATCAGACTAACTGGCCCAGAGTTTCCTTAACAATGGTCGCTAATACATTCCCAACCACTGAGCTCAGACTAACTGGCCCAGCGTTTCCTTAATAATGGTCTCTAATAGCTTCCCAATCGCTGAGCTCAGTCTAACTGGGCTAGAGTTTCCTTTGTACTGCATTTACTTGTTCTTGAAGAAAGGAGTATCATTCACAATTTTCATTCTTCCGGAACCATTCCAGAATCTAATGTGTCTTGAAATGTAATTATTAATGCCTCCACGATCTCTTCTGCCACCTCTTTCAGAGCCCAGGCGTGTAGACCATCAAGTCCAGCTGGCTCATCTACCTTCAGACCTTTCAGTATCGCAAGAACCTTCTGTCCAGTGATGGTAACTTCTCACACTTCCGACACCCTGAAAACCTGTAACTTCCATCCTACTGGTCGTGTCTGCCACAGTGAAGACTAGAGTAAAATAGTCATTCATTCCATCTGCTGTTTCTTTCTCTCCATTATAACTGTCGAGCATCGTTCCGTTTCATCCATCTGAAGAAACTTCAGGGATTCTCTTTAAAATTATTGTCTAGTTTAATTTCATATCCCATCTTTACCTCTTTAGTTTCATTTTAAATTACGTTAGGTTTGTTTTTAAACACTTCTCTATCGTCCGACTTTCCACGAAACTTTTTTCTAATATATGCCTTCTCTTTACTTTTTATGTGATGTTTGACTTCGTCTGTTAGCCACGATTGTGTCAGCCTTCCTTGAGAATAGATCTTCCTCATTCGAATTTACATATCCTGTTCCTTCTCAATTGATTCCAGAAATTCCAGCCATTGCTGCTCTGCTGTCAACCCTGCTAGTGCTCTTCACCATCCGATTCTGGCCAACCGTTCCCTCGTACATCTGTATTTCCCCCCACTGTAGCACTGACACATTTGAATCGAGCCTCTCCTACTCAAACTTAAGGATGAAACTTTTGATGTTATAATCACTCTCCCCCGAGTGGTCTTTTACCTCAAGCTCTCCAATCAGATATGGTTGACTGGCCAACACCCAGTCCAGAATACCCGATACCCAGTTGGCTTCAACTACGAGCTGCTCTAAAAGCCCGATCGTAGGCACTCTAGAAAAACCCCTCCGGGAATCCGGCACCAACCGGATTTCACTAATCTAGCCGCATACTGTCGTCCCCCATTATGATTGCAACATTGTCCTTTTGGCATGCATTTTCCGTGTCCTGTTGTATTTTGTAGGCCAGATCCTTACCCCTCTTTGTGTGTCTGTATACAATTCCGATCAGGTATTTTTTCAAGAGCATCTCAATATCCGTAAACTCAATGATTCAACATTGAGCGACCCTAGATCACTGCTGAAAGGACTTGGCCCGAAACATCGTCAGTATTCTTTCCCGTAGATTTTGCCCGGCCTGCTGAGTTCTTCCAGCATTTTGTGTCTGTTGCTTGGATGTCATTTCTTGCTTACGACTTGATTTCGTTTTTACCGACAGAGCTCAGACGCCCTCTCTGCATTCCCGGCTGTGCCTTCGACAGAACGTGTATCCTTGGGCATTAAGTTCCCAGCTACAGTTGTTCAGTCATGATTCAGTGATGCCTGCGTCATCAGTCCTGCCAATCTGCAACTGTGCTGCAAGTTCAGCTTTGTGTTATGGTTACCGAGCATATTCAAAATCCGCACATTTTGTCCTGTTGTTCATCATTTCATTATCTAATTTTACCCTTTTCCATTTTGTCCACCGTTTAAGTTGCAGCTCAGCCGACTGACTGCAATTTCCCCCAGTCATCAACCTCTCCTCAGTGTGCATTGCCTCTATTTCTAAACCAATTACTTCATTGTCAGCACTATTACCCGCCTTTCTTACAATTCTTCTGCAATGAAATGTATGCAGTTCAGGACAGGAGTTGCACTGAGCTCAATCATATGATTCCGAATATCGTGTGAGGTCTGAAAACCATCTGCCTCCACACATACTCCATAATCTGTTCTGGCAATCTGGCTCCCATCCCTCAGCAACTGGTTCGAACCGATGACTGTCAACTGTACAGTTTTCCTGGTTCTGGGCTCACTAGCGCGCGGCACGAGCAGCAATCCTGAGATCACCACCCTGGACATCCTGCCCTTTAACTTAGAACCTAACTCCCTGTTCTCCTTCCTCATACACCCTATCCATGGCACTGATACCTTCAAGTAACACGATTTCACTTGCTCTGCACTGGGCCTGGGACCATCTGGACAATAGCAATGCTTACGTCAAGCTGCGGTGTATTGGCAAGAGCTCAGCGTTCAGCACAGTAATTTCCTCAGTTCTCATCAACAAGCTCCAAACCCTGGGCCGTTGCTTCTCCCTCTGCAAAACAATGTTTGACTTCCTCATCGTGAAACCACAGTCCGTGGAGATCGGTCTTAACATTTCCGATCCAGGTGTAGTGTTGAAGTAGCAGAGAGGTTACCAAGTGTTATACAGATCAGAAACAAACGGGCAAAGTACTGGCAGATGGAATACAGAGCCTGGAAGTGTACGGTCATGCAATTTGCCAGAATACATAAAAGTGTGGACTATTTTCATTAAAAAAGCAACAACAAAGTAAGGCTCACAGGGATTTGGGAGTCCTGGTGCAGGATTCACTCGAGGTTAATTTGCAGGTGCAGTCGGTGGTGAGGAAGACAAATGCAATGTTCGCATTCATTCCAGAATATAAGAGTAAAGGTTTATTTTCTAGGCTTTACAAGGCACTGGAGAGATCACATTTGTTGTATTATGAGCAATGTGGGTCGCTTTAGAAAATAATGGATTTGCCAACATCGGAGTTGATACGACCAAAAGATATTGCGAAGTATATCAGCCCATCAAATCAGATTTGCCATTCCATTCATGACTAATCTCGGATCCCACTCAATCAACCTTCTCGCCTATTTTTGATGCCCTAACCAATCAGAAAACTGTCATATTCCGCCTATCTCTACTCACGGGCTTGGCCTCCAGCGTGGTTTGTGTCAGAGCGTTCGGCATATTCGTTTCATTCTGGCAACAGGCACTCCTCTTTGCTTCCATTCTGAATGGCCGCCCCGTAATTTTGAGCATGTGCCCTCACGTTCTGTATATCCCCATCACAGGAAACATCCCCTCCACACCCATCGTAGACAGCACTTTCAAAATTCGGTAGGTTCAACAAGATCACAAGATTTTTTAAACAACCTAATAGAGTTTTTCGAGGAGGTTACCAGGAACGTGGATGAAGGGAAGACAATGGATGTTGTCTACTTGGACTTCAGTAGGGTCTTTGACAAGGTCACGCATGGGAGGTTAGTTAGGAAGATTCAGTTGCTAGGTATACATGCAGAGGTAGTGAATTGCATGAGAGATTGTCTCAATGGGAGAAGACAGAGAGAGATAGTGGAGGATTGATTCCCTGAGTGGAGGCCTGTGACTACTGGTGAGCCACAGGGGTCAGTGCTGGCTCCATTGTTATTTGTTATCTATATCAATGAAATGGATGATAATGTGGTAAATTGGATCAGCAAATTTGCTGAAGACACAAAGATTCTTAATGTACTGGAAAGTGAGGAAGGTTTTCTAAGCTTAGAGAGGGATGTGGATCAGCTGGAAATAAGGGCTGAAAAATGGAAGATGGAGTTTAATACATACAAGCATAAGGCATTGCACTTTGGAAGGAAATACCAAGGTAGAACATACAAGGTAAATGGTAGGACACTGAGGAGTGCAGGAAAACAGAGATATCTGGGAGTACAGATACATAATTCCCTAAAACTGACGTCATAGGTCGATAGGGTCGAAAAGAGAGCTTTTGGTACATTGGCCTGTATAAACCAAAGTATTGAGTATAAGAGTTGTAATGTTATAGTATTGTTATATAAGACATTGGTGAAGCATTGGTGAGTATTGTGTGCAGTTTTGGTCACCTAATTACAGGAAGGATATTAATAAGGTTGAAAGATGGTTTACAAGGATGTCGCTGGGACTGGAGAAACAGAGTTACAGAGAAAGGTTGAATGGTTTAAAAATTTATCGCCTGGAGCGTAAGAGAATAAGGGGAGATTTGAAGAAGTATAGAAAATTATGATGGGTATAGATGGTGAGATGCAGCAGGCTTTTTCCACTGAGGCTAGGGGAGAAAAAAAAAAAACAGTGGTTATAGGTTAAGGATGAAGGGGGAACAGTTTAAAGGAAACATGGGCGGGTGGTTTCTTCACACAGAGAATGGTGGGATATGTGGAATGAGCTGTCAGATGAAGTTATAAATTAAGGCTCACTTATAACATTTAAGAAAAACTTCGACCGGTACATGCATTAGAGTGGTATGGAGGGATATTGCCCAGGTGCAGGTCAGTGTGACTAGGCAGAAAAAATGGTTCGCCACAGACAAGTGCCGGAGGGCCTGTTTCTGTGCTGTAATGTTCTATGGTTCTGTGGTTCTATCACCGCGCATTCTTCTCATTTCCAATGCGTACTGGCCCAAAGATGCCGAATGCTCCTCATGTGTTAACCAGTTGGTTTCCAGAATTATCCTTGTGAACCTCTTCTGGACTCTGTCCAATGACAACACATCCTTTATGCGATATGGGGCCCAGATCTGTTGCCAATACGCCACGCGCGGCCTTCTGGTTTCCTTATAAAGCCTCAGCATTATATCCTTGATTATTTTATTCATTTGCACTTGAAATAAATGCCCCCAATGCATTTGCCTTCTTGCCCCAGACTCAACTTGTAAATTAAACTTTTGAGAGCCTTGCACAAGGGGTCCAATTTTCTGCCTCTGCAAATCCCATTATTCCTTTGAGATACTGATACATGTGACTTATGCTTCTCCCTCACAAACTGCAGAATGAACTTAATCATACCTCTTCAGTAAACAGACTTCTGGATTTTGACCCTCGCACTGACGAATGCTGAGGATTCGGTTTGAGATATTCCGGACCCTGGCACGCGGGAGGCGTCATGCCATCCGGGAATCTTATTGTGGCACTGCGAGCCTCCAGTCTGTTCCCTTAACTAAAGAATCCCCTGTCACCAAAAGAGTGTATCTTCTTCCCCTATTCCTTTTGAGTCAAGAGGCAGACTCACTGCCAAACAGCCGACCACTGGGACCTCTCTCTGTATGCGACACTGTATCTAAAGTGTTATGCATTCTACTACTGAGGATGACAACAGGGTTACTCTGCACTGGCTCACTAACCGATTTCCCCTGCCTTACTGTCACCCAGTTTTCTGTGTCCTCTACCTTGGTTTTAACTACCTCCCCATAAGTCCTATCTGTCACCGGGTAATCCTCTAATTATATGTTACCATCTCAAAAGATCTATAGAGGACTCAGAACGTTGACCTGTACTTTGTCCCCCTCCACGAAAGGTCCACAACGGGTGCAATCTCATTTGTTCTCCACTGGGCTTTCGGGCATTGCACAACAGCAATAGTTACGTCAGGCTGCGGTTTATTGGCCATAGCTCAGCGTTCAGCACAATCATTTCCTCAAGTCTTAAAAACTGGTGAGACTAAAATAGAATGGTTGGGGCATGGGAATCAAATTGAACAGATTAGGAGAGAGGAGGTTAGTTCACAAATAGAGAAAGCTAGTAGAGAATGTGTGAGGGAGGATAGGCTGGTGAGAGAGACGGGGAGCGCTCTGACCGAAAATGTAGGGGAGAAGGAAGAAAAACTATAATAAAGTTGTTTCACCGTTAGGGATAAACAGAGAGTAAGAGGTGGAAAGTGTCTTGAATACATCTATTTTAATGCTAGGAGCATTTCAGCAAAGGTGGATGAGCATAGGGCATGGATTGCTACCTGGAAATATGATATTTTAGCTAACAGTGAAACATGTGTGCAGGAGGGGTGTGAATGGCAACTAAATATTTCTGGATTTTGATTTTTCAGGTTTGATAGAATCGGAGGGTCAAGAGGGGGGAGGGTTGCATTGCTTGTCAGAGAATATATAACAGCGATGCTTTGGCAAGATAGATTAGAAGGCTCGTCTAGAGCGGCTATTTGGGTGGAATTGATAAATGGGAAGGATCTAGTAACATTTATAGTGGTTTATTATAGACCACCTCTTGGGGAGAGAGAATTGGAGGAACAAATTTGGAAGGACATACCAGAAATCTGTACTAAGCACAAGGTTGTGATTGAGGGAGATTTTAATTTTCCACAAATAGAGCGGGAAGCCCATTCTGTTAAAGGGCTGGATGGTTTCGCGTTTGTAAACTGTGTGCAGGATAGTTTTTTTTTTCTGCAGCAATACATAGAGGTACCAACTAGAGAAGGGGCAGTGTTGGATCTCCTGTTAGGGAATGAGATAGGTCAGGTGACGGATATATTTGTTGGGGAGCGCTTCGGGTCTAGTGATCACAATGCCATTAGATTCAATTTAATTAAGGAGAATGACAGGACTGGACCCAAGGGCTGAAATATTTTATTGGAGAAAGGGTAACGTTGAGGAGATGCGAAAGGATTTAGAAGCAGTGCAGTAGGACAATTTATTTTATGGGAAGGATGTAATAGAGAAGTGGAGGTCATTTAAAGGTGTAATTTTGAGGGTACAGAATCTTTATGTTCCTGTTGGGTTGAAAGGAATGGTTAAAAGGTTGAGGGAATCATGGTTTTCAAGGGATATTGGAAACTTGATTAGGAAATAGAGATATCTACAATAAATATAGGCAGCATTGAGTAAATGAGGTGCTGGAGAAATATAAAGAATGTAAAAAGAATCTTAAGAAATAATTTAGAAAACCTATAAGAAGATATGGGTTTGCTTTGGCAAGTCAGATGAAAATTAATACAAAGTGTTTCTGCAGTTAAATTAATAGCAAAAGGATAGTGAGGGATAAAATTGGTCCCTTAGATAATCAGAGTGGACAGCTATATGTGGAGCCAAAAGATTTGGGGGAGATTTTGAAAATTTCCTTTTCTTCGGTATTCACTAAGGAGAAATATATTGAATTGTGTAAGGTAAGGGAAAAACGTAAGGTAGTTATGGAAACTATGATGAGTAAAGAGGAGTAAGTGCTGGTGCTTTTAGTCATAATAAAAGTGGATAAATCTCCGGGTCCTGCAGGATATTCCCTAGGACCTTGAGGGAAGCTGGTGTAGAAATAGCAGGGGCTCTGACAGAAATATTTCAAATGTCAGGAGAAACGGAGATGGTTCCAGAGCATTGGCATATTGCGCATACGATTCCATTGCTAAAAATATTTCTGAGCGTAAACCTGGCAATTATTGGCCAGTCAGTTTGACGTCAGTGGTGGGTAAATTAATGGAAAGTATTCTTAGAGATGGTATCTATAATTATCTGGGTAGACAGGGTCTGAATAAGAACAGTTAAGATGGATTTCTGTGTGGAAGATTATGCATGACAAATCATAGTGAATTTTTTGAAGAGGTTACTAGGAAAGTTGACGAGGGTAAAACAGTGGATGTGAAGGATAGTTAGGAAAGTTCAATCGTTAGGTATTAATATTGAAGTAGTAAAATGGATTCAACAGTGGCTGGATGGGAGAAGCCGTGGATTGGTGGATAACAGTTTGTCAGTTTGGAGGCCTCTGAGATCTGTACTGGATCGAATATTGTTTCTGATATTCATTAATGATTTTGATGATGGGGTTTTAAATTGGATTAGTCAGTATGCAGATGATACTAAGACAGGTAGCGTAGTAAATAATGAAGTAGGGTTTGGAAGCTTGCAAAGAGATTTAGGCCATTTAGAAGAGTGGGCTGAAATGTGGCAGATGGAATTTATTGCTGTTAAGTGTGAGATACTACTTTTGGGTAGGAATAATCCAAATACGGCATAAATGGTAAATGGTAGGGCATTGAGGATTGCAATAGAATAGAGTGATCTAGGAATAATAGTGTATAGTTCCCTGAGGGTGGAATCTCATGTGGATAGGGTGGTGAAGAACGCTTTTGGTATGCTGACCTTTATAAATCAGAGCATTGGGTATAGGAGTAGGGATGTAATGCTGAAATTGCGCAAGGCATTGGTGAGGCCAAATCTGGACTTTTGTGTACATTTCTTGTCACCGAATTAAAAGAAAGATGTCAACAAAATAGAGAGAGCACACAGGAGATTTACTAAATGTCACCTGCTTTTCAGCACCATAGTTAAAGAGAATGGTTGAACAAGTTAGGTCTTTATTCTTTGGAGCGTAGAACGTTGAGAGGGAAATTGACAGAAATGTTTAAAATTATGAGGGGGACGGATAAAGTTGACGTGCATAGGCTTTTTTCTGTTGAGAGTAGTGGAGATTCATTCAAGGGGACATGCGTTGAGAGTTTAGGGGCAAATGTTTAGTTGTAACACAAGGGTAAACTCAGAGAGTAGTAGCTGCGTGGAACGAGCTTCCAGTAGAAGTGGTAGTGGCAGATTCGATTTTGTCCTAAAATAAAATAGATAGGTATATGGACAGGAAAAGGATGGAGTGTTATGGGCTGAGTGCAGGTAGATGGGATTAGGTGAGAGTAAGCAGGCACATCTTCCAACCTTTATCTCATGCCCCCTTCCTGCTCTCCTCAACCCCTCATTAATCTCCTTGCATGCCACCCTATATTCCTCAATAGACCCATCTGATCCTTGCTTCCGAAACCTCATGAATGCTGACTTCTTCTCCCTGACTAGATTTTCCAGCACACTTGTCACCCATGGTTCCTTCACCATACCATTTTTTATCTTCCTCAACGGGACAAATTTATCACTAATGTCCTGAATCATAAACATCGACAACATGTCCAAAGTATATTTCCCTGTAATGACATCACTCCGATTCACATCTGCACGTTCTAGCCTTATTACCTCATAATTTGACCTTCTCCAATTAAAAAAAATCCTGTCGTCCCTGACTCTATCCATCTCCATGATAATGCGAAAGGCCAGGGAGCGGTGATCACTGTCCCCCAGATGCTCACTCTCTGACCTGATCTGATCCGGTCCGTTACCTAATACTAGATCTAGAATAGCATTCCCCCTCTTCGGCCTGTCAACATACTGTAACATGAATCCGTCCTGGGAACAGTAAAGAAACTCTGCCCCGTCTAAACCAACGGACGGTTAAGGGGTTACCTCCGTCTGCAACAGTATGTTTGACTTTCTCATTGGGGAACCACAGTCAGTGTAGACCAATAATAGCATTACCGATCTAGAGGCAGTTTTGAAGTAGCAGAGAGGCTACAGAAGAACTTAGAAAGAATAGGGAAATGTGCAAAGGTGCAGTATATGGATTACAGCGTTGGAGAGTGTGTGGATATACACGTTGGTAGAAAACTGTAAGTGCAGATTATTTTCTAAATGGAAAAATACCTACGTGCAAAGGGACCTCGAGCCTGACTCCTTGAAGGTTATTTTGCAGCTTCAGTCGGTCGTGAGGAAAGCAAATGTGATGTTAGTTTTCATTTCGGAGGACAAGCATATATAAGCAAAGATGCAATTTTCAGACATTATAAGGCACAGGTAAGGCTCAGTTTAAGCGCTGTGAGCATTTTCGGGCCCCTGATCGAGGAAAGGATGTCCTTACACTGGAGAGGGTTCACAGAAGTTGCACAATAATTATTCGGCGATTGAAAGTTCTGGCATGCGGAGAACCTTTCACGGCTCTGGGCCTGCACTCACTGGAAATCAGAGAACAGGGCGTTCATAAGGGACGCTTTTCTATTCTGAGATGTATCCTCTCTCACTCTCCCACCAGCGGGGAAATCCCCTCCACATCCAACCGAACAAAGCCTATCACTTTCAGCGAGGTTTCGATGAAGTCACAACTCATTTACTTAATCAGGTGTAGGTCCAGAGTTATCAAAATATTTTTATGGATTCAGTCTCTTGTCTCTCCTTAGAACCCTCTTCAGCATCACCTGGAGTATAGTGAACAGTTTTGGTCGTCTTATATTAGAAAGTAAACACAACGTATGCTGCAGATGCTGTGGTCAAATCAACACATACAGACAAGCTGGATGAACTCAGCAGGTCGGGCACCATCCGTTGAAATGAGCAGTCAACGTTTCGGGACGAGGCCCTTCGTCAGCACTGAGGAAGGAGCGGGCAGGGGCCCCATAGAGAAGTTGCGTAAAGGGTGGAAAACCAATCAAAGGAAATATCAAGGGATGGGGGACGGGAAGCTGGGAGGGGATAGGCTGGAGAGGTGAAGAAGAAATCTAAGGGGAAAGCAGTATAGGTAGTAGAAGAAGGCAGAATCGTGAGAGAGGTGCTAGGCAGCTAGAAGAGGAGAGAGAGTGAACGTGGGAAGGGGGGAAGGGAGAAGGAGGGAATTACCGAAAGTTGGAGAATTCGATGTTCATACCAAGGGGCTGGAGATTTCCCAGACGGTATATGAGGTGTTGCTCTTCCAACCTGAGTTTGGCCTCATCATGGCAGTAAAGGAGTCCATGTATAGGCAAATCGGCATGAACATATCCATATTCTCCCTTCCCCCATCTCACATTCACTATGTCTCCTCTTCTAGCTACCTGTCACATCTCTTATGATTCTGCCTTCTTCTACTAGACATAGTGCTTTCCACTTAGATTTCTTCTTCACCTGTCCTGCCTATACCCTCCCTAGTTCCCCTCCCCCAAACCTTCATCATTCCTCTGATTGGTTTTACACTCCCCCCCCCCCACCTTACCCCTTCCTTCTTTAGTCCTGACGAAGGGTCTCGGCCGGAAACGTTGACTGCTCATTTCATCGGGTGCTGCCCGACCTGCTGAGTTCATCCAGCTTGTTTGTATGTGTTATAGTAGGAAGGTTGTGCTCAAATTGGAGAGGGTTCAAAGAAGTTTGACAAAAATTAGTCCAAGGTTGAAAAACGTCATATGAGAAGTGTTCGGTATCTCCAGGCCAGTACTCACTGGAATTTAGAAGTAACGGAGTGACCGCATAGAAATCTATCGAATATTCAAAAGACTTGATCCAGTGGGTGTGCAGTTTTCTGTGGTTTGGGAGCCGGAGACCAAAGGTCAAGAACTTAGAGGAGCAGCGTGTCTTTTTAGAACGGAGAGGAGGAAAATTCTCTTTTACCAGAGTGTGGCGAATCTGTGGATATATTTGCCAAAGGCGGCCGTGGAGGCTAGGGTTTATCTATCTATCTATCTATCGATCTATCTATCTATCCATCTATCTATCTATCTATCTATCTATCTATCTATCTATCTATCTATCTATCTATCTATCTATCTATCTATCTATCTATCTATCTATCTATCTATCTATCTATCTATCTATCTATCTATCTATCTATTTATTTATCTGTGTGTCCATTTATTTATTTATTTGAATTTCCCGTACATTTATGGCAGGTTCTTGATTGGTGAGTGATTGATGGAATATTGGAAGAAGGCAGGAGACTGAAGTTGAAAAGTAAATTAGATCAGCCACGATGAAATGTTCGATCAGACTCAATGGACGAAATGGTCTAATTCTGCTTCTAACTCTTCTGTTCCTATGATAAGTTACCTTGTTTTATTGTGGAAAAACTAAACGTTGTTGCCAAGCTTGACTAGCAGAAGATTCAGGCCACGAAGGTCACAGTATAAGATGCAGACGCTGCCTTGCTTGTGGGAGCTAAGAATAGCTAGCAACATTTCATGTCGAGAATGAGGTATTGGTAAACGTTGTCCGACACTGTCTTGGTAAAAGAGGAACTGATTGCAGACGTGCAGTTCTAATTTTCTGCACCGACCGGAAGCATTCGTAGACTGTCTGAAATCTAACAAGTGTTTCTTGAAATATCTCACTGTGTATATTTGGGTTTTGGCTATTGTTCAAAATTCACAGTGTAAATTGGGCCAGTATAAATAACATAGAACATCGAATACACAGTACAGGCCCTTAAACACTGTTTTCCATATAACCACCCCCCACATTAAATTCATGTCTAGTAGTCTCCTAAATTTCACTAGTGTATCTGTCTCGACCATTGACTCAGGCAGTGCATTCCACGCACCAACCACGCTCTGAATAAAAAATCCTTCCTCCAATAGCCCCTTTGAACATCGCTGCCATTGCCGTAAAGCCATGTCCTCATGTATTGAGCAGTTGTGCCCTGGGGTAGAGGTGCTGGCGGGCCACTCTATCTATTCCTTTTATATCTTGTACAGCTCTAAAATGTCTGCTCTCATCCTCCTTCTCTCTAAAGAGTAAAACCCTAGCTCCTTTACTCTCTGATCATAATGCATACTCTCTAAACCAGGCAGCATCCTTGTAAATCTCCTCTCTTCCATCTCCAGTGTTTCCACATCCTTCCTATAGTGAAGCGACCAGAACTGGACACAGTACTCCAAGTGTGGCCTAACCAGAGATTTATAGAGCTCCATCATTACCTTGCGAACCTTACATTCTATCCCTCGGCTTATGAAAGCTAACACCCCATAAACTTTCTTCAGTACCCTATCTACTTTCGAGGCAACTTTCTGGGATCTGTGGATATGTACCCTCAGATCCCTCTGCTCCTCCACACCAACAAGTATCCTGCCATTTACTTTGTACTCTGCCTTGTCATTTGAACTTCCACTTCACTCTTCTCCAGGTTGAACTCCATCTGCCACCTCTCAGCACACTTCTGCATCCTATCAATGACTCTGTGCAACCTTCGACAATCCTCCACGCTATCCACAGCACCACAAACCTTTGCTTCGTCTGCAAACTTGCCAACCCACCCTTCTAGCGCCATATCCAGGAGGTTAATAAAAATCACGAAAAGTAGGGATCCAGAACCAACATGCTCCAGAACATCAACCTCACTCATATTTTCCTCACCGTCATCAAGTGATCTCTCATTGGCAAATACCGATGAGAAGTACTTATTGAGTATCTCGGTGACTTCCACAACCTCCAGGTACACCTTCGCACTTTCTCTAATCCGTCTTACTTTCACTCCTAACATACTTTTGCTCTTTACATAATTGAAGGATTCATTGGGATTTTTCCTTTACCCTTCTATGCAAGGCTTTCTCGTAGCCACTTCTTACTCTCCTCAGCCCCTTCTTAAGCTCTTTGTTTGTTACCCTATGTTCCTCAATAGCCCAATGTGATCCTTGCTTCTTAAACCTCATTATACTGCCTTGTTCTACCTGAGTAGTCACCCATGGTTCCTTCACCTTATCATTCTTTATCTTCCTCACCGGGACAAATTTATCCCTAATAACCTGATTCCTAAACATCGACCACATGTCCATTGTATATTTCCCTGCAATAGCATCACTCTAATTCACACCTCCAAGTCCTAGCCTCATAATCTGCCCTTCTCCAATTAAAAAATTGCCTGTCCTCTCTGATTCTATCATTTTCCATAATAATGCCAGAGAGAGGTGGTCACTGTCTCCCAGATGCTCACCCACTGAGAGATCTGTGGTCTGACCTGGTCCGTTACCTAATAGTAAAGCTCGTATGGCATTCCCGCTCTTCGGCCTGGGAAGATACTCTGACAGGAATTCGTCCTGGACACACTATAGATACTTTTCCCGTCCAAACCAATGGACGGTTAAGGGGTTACCTCCATCTGCAACAGTAGACGTTCTCATCGGGGAACCACAGTCAGTGTACACCAGTAATAACATCACCAATTTTGAAGTAGCAGAGAGGCTACAGAAAGACACATTACGTAAATGGACAAATGTGCAGCAGATAAATTACTGTGTTGGAGAGTGTATGGTCATGCACTTTGATAGAAAAAAAATCTAAGTTTTGACTATTTTCTGAATGGAGAAATATCTAGGGGACACAGGGAACTCGTGCAGGATTCCGTTAGGATTTATTTGCAGGTTCAGTGGGCACTGAGGAAGGAAAATGTGATGTTAGTTGTACTTTGGAGGACGGGAATATATAAGCAAGGACGCAATTTTAAGACTGGATAATGCACAGGTGAGGCCCAGTTTAAGTGCTGTGAGCATTTTCGGGCCCCTGATCGAGGAAAGGACGTGCTTACACTTGGGAGGGTTCACTGGAGATGCACAATAATCATTCGGTGATTGAAAGACTTGTTTTACGGGGAACCTCTCACGGTTCCGGGCCTGTGTGCACTGGAAATCAGAGAATAAGGGATGCCTTGAGGGTGACTCTCTATTCTGAGATGTATCCTCTGGTCTTTCACTGTCCCACCAGCGGGAAAATCCTCTCCTCATCCTCTCGAGCAAAGCCTTTCACCACTCGAGAGGTTTCGATGAAGTCACAACTCATTTTCTTAATCCCGGTGTCGGCCCAGAGTCATCAGACGATTTTTATGGAATCAATCTCTTGCTCTCCTTCGAACCCTCTTCAGCCTCAGCACATCCTTTACTAAATACAGCGCCAACAACCGTTCACAATATTCCACGTGAGTTCTCACCAATGCTTTGTGAAGTCTCAACATTACATCCTCTTCAGCCTCAGCACATTCTTTACTAAATAAAGCGCCAACAACCGTTCACAATACTCCACGTGAGTTCTCACCAATGCTTTGTGAAGTCTCAACATTACATCCTCTTCAGCCTCAGCACATCCTTTACTAAATAAAGCGCCAACAACCGTTCACAATACTCCACGTCAGTTCTCACCAATGCTTTGTGAAGTCTCAACATTACATCCTCTTCAGCCTCAGCACATCCTTTACTAAATAAAGCGCCAACAGCCGTTCACAATACTCCACGTGAGTTCTCACCAATGCTTTGTGAAGTCTCAACGTTACATCCTCTTCAGCCTCAGCACATCCTTTACTAAATAAAGCGCCAACAACCGTTCACAATACTCCACGTGAGTTCTCACCAATGCTTTGTGAAGTCTCAACGTTACATCCTCTTCAGCCTCAGCACATCCTTTACTAAATAAAGCGCCAACAACCGTTCACAATACTCCACGTGAGTTCTCACCAATGCTTTGTGAAGTCTCAACATTACATCCTCTTCAGCCTCAGCACATCCTTTACTAAATAAAGCGCCAACAACCGTTCACAATACTCCACGTGAGTTCTCACCAATGCTTTGTGAAGTCTCAACATTACATCCTCTTCAGCCTCAGCACATCCTTTACTAAATAAAGCGCCAACAACCGTTCACAATACTCCACGTGAGTTCTCACCAATGCTTTGTGAAGTCTCAACATTACATCCTCTTCAGCCTCAGCACATCCTTTACTAAATAAAGCGCCAACAGCCGTTCACAATACTCCACGTGAGTTCTCACCAATGCTTTGTGAAGTCTCAACATTACATCCTCTTCAGCCTCAGCACATCCTTTACTAAATAAAGCGCCAACAGCCGTTCACAATACTCCACGTGAGTTCTCACCAATGCTTTGTGAAGTCTCAACATTACATCCTTGCATTTATATTCTAGCCCTCTTGAAATGAATTCTGATTTTCTATTTACCTTCATCAAACTGCAAGTTGACATTTATGGAATCCCATTCAGCCTTAGATTTTTTTTCCGAATTTTCTCTCCATCTAAAGAAGAGGATCTATGCCCTCGACTTACTGAAAACAGCCTGCCCCTCCACCTATCTTCAAATCCTCTGCAAACCTCGCAACAACGCGATCAGTTCGATCATCCAAATGTTTGTCAGACAAGGTAAAACGTTTCGGTCCCAACACAGACCCCTGTGGAAAGTGATGAGCCACCGGCAGACAAACAAAAGGTCTCCGCTCATTCCCACTCTTTGCCTCCTGTCTCTGAAACACCGCTTTGTCCATTATACTCCGCACATTAAAATTCATCACCTTCACTCCACTATTCACCTGCTTCGATGGGGTCTGCATTTAACGCTGGAACTCATCCAATTGACTGCAATGTTGCCCCTCAACAGCCTCTCCTCAGTTCACATTACCTCTCTTTGTCAACCAGTTTCCTCATCTGCAGTACTATTTTCAGCCAATGCAGATCCTTCTGCATTGAAATGTGTGCAGACCAGGACAATATTTGCACTGATCGCAACTATTTGATTGCCACCTTTGTGTGAGTTCTTATCACCATCAGCCTCCACAACCTCTCCAATAACTGTTCTGGATCTCTGTCTCCGATATCTCTGTAACTGACTGAAACACATGAGTGTAAATTGTATTACCTTCCGGGTACTTGCGTGACTAGGACGTGGCACGGTTGGCAATATTGGAGATCCTGCTTTTTAACCTAACTCCCTGTATCCTCTCCTCACTTATTCTACCCATGCCATTGCTAGCTAATTGGACCACGGTCAGACACTCTCCACACAGGGCCTTGGACCATCTGGACAATTGCAATACCTACGTCATGCTGCGGTTTACTGAGAACAGCTCAGCGTTCAGCACAATAATTTCCTCAGTTCTTATCAACAGTCTCCAAATCCCGGGCAGAGCATCTCCCTCTGCAACAGAATGTTTGACTTCCTCATCGGGAAACCACACTCAGTGTAGATCGGCCATAACATTTCCGATCAAAAAAACAGTGTTGAAGTAGCAGAGGGGCTACAATGGGGTTTATACAGGCTGGGAAAATGGGCAAACTAGTGGCCGATGTGTTACAGTGTCTGGAGGGGCATTGACCTGCAATTTGGTTGCAGAAATAAAGGTGGAGACTATTTTCTAAATATAGAGAAAATTCAGCTGTTTACGGATAAAAGTGATTTGCGTTTCCTGGTGCAGGGTTCCCTCAAAATTACGTTATAGGTGTAGTGGGTGGTGATGAAGGCAAATGCAACGTCAGTATTCAATTCCAGTTTAGGAGAAGATAAAGCAACGACCAGAAACTGGCTTTAATAATCCCTGAAATTTGGCCTCATCCGGTCTTTGGCAGAATATTCACAGATGCAGGACTCCCTGTCTAAAGGCATAATTCCTCCCCACCTCAGTTCTGATAGGGTGCCACTCAATTCTGAGGGGGTTAACTGTAGTTTTGCACCCCCCCCCCACACCAAAGGAAATGACCTTCCGTATCCACACTGTCTGGTGCTTTCAGCATTCGGTAGGTTTCAATGAGGCTTATCCCGGACCCCACACCCGCTCTTCAGCCTCTCCCGTTAGCTCGTTTGCGCAACTGTATCTAAAGTGTTCTACATTCTACTAATGACGAAGACAACAGGGGTATTCTGCACTGGCTCATTAACGGCCTTCCTCTGCAACGCTGTCGCCCAGTTTCCTGTGTCCTCCACCTTGGGTGTAACTACCTCTCTATAAGTCCAATCTGTCACCCGGCAAGCCTGTCGAATTATTTCATTATCCCGGATGTTAGCATCTCAGAGTATCTATAGAGAGCACAGAATGTTGACCAGCTGCACATTGTGTCTCTCCAGGATAGGTCCACCACGGGTGCAATCTCCTTTTTCTGTCCACCGTGCCCTGGACCATTGCACAACAGCAATAGTTACGCCAGGCTGCGGTTTATTGTCCGTAGCTCAGCGTTCAGCACCATCATTTCCTCAGTTCTTAAAAACATGCTCCAGTTCTTAAAAAAATGAGCAGACTTTAAACTAGAATGGTTGGGGGGTGGGAATCAAATTGAAGAGACTAGGAGCGAATGGATAGTTCACAAATAGAGGAAGGTAGAAGACAGAATGTGAGGGAGGATAGGCTGGTGATAGAGAAGTGGATCGCTCAAACCGAAGATCTAGGTGAGCAGGAAGAAATAGATAATATAGTTGTTTTGCACCGTTAGGGATAAACAGCGAGTAAGAGGTGAAGAGCTTCTTAAATGCATCTGCTTTAATGCAAGGAGCTTTGTTAGAAAGGTAGATGAGCTTAGAGCATGGACTGATACCTGAAATATGATGTTGTGGCTATTAGTGAAACATGGCTGCAGGAGGGGTGTGATTGGCAACTAAATATTCCTGGATTTCGTTGCTTCATGTGTGATAGAATCTAGGGCACGAGAGGGAGAGGTGTTGCTTCTCAGATAAAATATTACAGCGGTGAGTTGGCAGGATCGATTAAAGGGCTCGTGCAGGGAGACTACTTGGGTGGAATTAAGGAATGGGAAAGGTACATTAACACTTATAGCGGTGTATTATAGACCACCTAATGGGGACCGAGAATTGGAGGAGCAACTATTTCAGGACATAGCAGATATTTGTAGTAAGTACAAGTTTGTTATTGTGAAAAATTTTAATTTTCCACACGTAGACTTGATGGCCAATTCTGTAAAAGGGCTGGATGGTTTGGAGCCTGTAAAATATGTGCAGGATATTTTTTTCTGCAGCAATACATCGAGGTGCCAACTAGAGAAGGGACAGTGTTGTATCTCCTGTTAGGGAATGAGATAGGTCAGGTGAAGGATGTATGATCTGGGGGGCACTTCGGGTCCAGTGATCACAATACCTACCATTAGTTTCTATAAAATTATGGAGTAGCACAGGTCTGGGGACAGGATTGAGATTTTTGATCGGAGAAACGCTAACGTTGAGGAGATGCGAAAGGATTTGGAAGGAGTGGAATGGGACAATTTGTTTTATGGGAAGGATGTTATAGAGAAATGGAGGTCATTTAAAGGAGAGACTTTTAGCGTACAAAACCTTTATGTTCCTGTCAAGTTGAAAGGAAAGGTCAAAAGTTTGAGAGAGGCATGTTTTTCAAATGCTATTGGAAACTTGTTTCGGAAAAAGAGAGAGAGCTACAATAAATATAGGTAGGATGGAGTAACTGAGGTGTTCGAGGAATATGAAGAATATAAAAAAGTATCCAAAGAAATAAATTAGAAAAGCTAACAGAAGATGCGAGGTTGCATGGGCAAGTAAGGTGAAAATAAATCCGAAGGGTTTCTAAAGTTATATTAATAGCAAAAGGATAGTGAGGGATAAATATGTCCCTTAGAGAATTACAGTGGACTGTTGTTTTTTGGAGCCGAAAGAGAGGGGGGAGATTTTGAACAATGTATTTTTATCGGTATTCACTCAGGGGAAGGATATTGAATTGTGTAAAGTAAGTGAAACAAGTAGGGAAGTTATGGAAACTATGACAATTTAAAAGGAGGAAGTACATGCACTTTTAAGGAATATAAAAGCGAATAAATCTCCGGGTCCGACAGAAATATTTCAAATGTCATCAGAAACGGGGATAGTGCCGGAGGATTGGCGTATTGCTCATGTGGTTCTATTGTTTAAAAAGGGTTCTAAGGTTCCGAGAGTAAACCTGGTAATTAGAGGCCTGTCATTCTGACATCAGTGGTGGGTAAGTTAATGGAAAGTATTATTAGAGATGGTGTATATAATTATCTGGATAGGCAGAGTTTGATTTAAAACAGTCAGCATGGATTTGTGCGTGGAAGGTCATGTTAGACAAATCTTATTGGATTCTTTGAAGAGGTTCCGAGGGAAGTTGACGAGGGTAAAGCAGTGGATGTTTTCTATATGGACTTCAGTAAGGCCTTTGACAAGGTTCCACACGGAAGGTTAGTTAGGAAGGTTCAATCATTCGGTATTAATATTGAAGTTGTAAAATGGATTCCACAGTGGATTGAAAGGAAGATGCCAGAGAGTAGTGGTGGATAACTGTTTGTCAGGTTGGAGACCGTTGTCTAGTGGTGTGACTCCGGGATCTGTACTGGGTCCAATGTTGTTTGTCATATATATTAATGTTCTGGATGTTGGGGTTGCAAATTGGATTAGTAAGTACGCAGATGATACTAAGAAAGGTTGTGTTGTTGATAATTAAGTAGTTTTAAAAATCTTGCAGACAGGTTTAGGCCAGTTAGAAGAGTGGGCTGAACGATGGCAGATGGAGTTTAATGCTGATAAGTGTGAGGTGGCAGAATTTGGTAGGAATAATCCAAATAGGACATACATGTTAAATGGCAGGGAATTGAAGAATGCAGTAGAACAATGGTCCAGGAATAATGGTGCATAATTCCCTGAAGGTGGAATCTCATGTGGGTAGGCTGGTGAAGAAGGCTTTTTGTATGCAGGCCTTTATAAATCAGAGCATTGACTATAGGACTTGGGATGTAATGTTAAAATTTTATAAGGCAGTTGTAAAACCGAATGTGGAGTATTACGTACATTTCTGGTCACTGAATTATAGGAAAGATATCAATAAAATTGAGAGAGTACAGAGGAGATTTACTAGAATGTTACCTGGGTTTCAGCACCTAAGTTACAGGGCAGGATTGAACAGTTAGAAATAGTTGTGTGAACTGAAGATTTGCTTGCTGGCTGATGAAGTGAAGGAGCTGCGCACCGTAGGCCGGTGTGGCGTGGCATCCAAGCAGGTGTCTGTGCTGCCCCCAGTGGTCGCTTGGCAGAAGACAAGTCTCCGTTGCGGCCGACTGCTGATATCAGTGGTATTCATTTGGCTCAAGGCCTCCAACTGCATTGGTATGTTTTCTATTTTATGCATATTATTTGTGCTTTCTGCCGTGTTTCAATGCTGTTATTGTGTTTTGCACCTTGTTTCAGGAGTAACGCTATCATCTTTCGCTGTTTTCATGGATGTTCTTGCGTCGTTCTGACCTGTTACGCATATCTCCACTTGGCCATTTTAACTCGTCTCTCCCGCCCAGAGGCATACAAACTGGTGAACCTGTCACTGAGCCGCTTGGCCACAGGGGGACGCTGTACTGGGTCTGCATG
The DNA here is from genome assembly GCF_030144855.1 of Hypanus sabinus. Lineage (NCBI taxonomy): Eukaryota > Metazoa > Chordata > Chondrichthyes > Myliobatiformes > Dasyatidae > Hypanus > Hypanus sabinus. The sequence goes on along the minus strand of NW_026781558.1, from coordinate 19,514 downwards.
TTTAACCTCTTTGAATCTCCGGACTGTCACCCAGTTTCCAGCGAACTGAACATTCGGTCTATTTTCCTCCCAATACGACCTGACAGAGAGTCATCGTATAACGACAAAATGATGAGAGGCATTGATCGTGTGGATAGTCAGAGGCTTTTTCCCGCAGCTGAAATGGTTGCCACTAGAGGACACAGGTTTAAGGAGCTGGGGAGTATGTACAGAGGAGATGTCAGGAGATGTCTTCTACTCAGAAAGTGGTGAGTGCGTTGAGTGGGCTCCCGCTGACTGTGGTGGAGGAGGATACAATTGGGTATTTTAAAAGGTTTTTAGACAGGTACATGGAGCTCAGAAAAACTGGAGAGCTATAGATAACTTAGTAATTTTTTTAATGTAGGGACGTGTTCGGTACAACATTGTGGGCCGCATGGCCTGCATTGTGCTCTAGGTTTTCTATGTTCCTATGTTTCTATCTTTATTTTCTCTTGCTGATGAACCCGCCTTGCTGAACCGTTGTTGTTCAAACAAACGCGAGGCACTGGTTTATAATACACACATCTCCCGCTTCCGAACTCTGATTGGAGGCTGTCCCAAGGGGAAAATATATATGAGCCTCTGACACCGACTGTCAGACCCAGAGCAAGACTCCATGCCATCCATTCACACACTCCCGGAGATAGACACTTAGAGATGCTCCCTCACCAACATTACGTCACACAAATTCGGGGTCAGGCAAGGAATGAAGCTCCTTCCGCGCTATCCCAACGTTTTGGGAAAGGAGAGAATCTCGCACTCACAGTCGCATAACGCAATTCCGGAGTCAGACAGTGATTGAATCTCCCTCCACACTTTCGCATCACGTGCTATCGGGTTCACATAAAGACAGAAGATCGCAACAACCCGTCCCATCACACACTGCCTGGTCAGATACAGAGTGAATCTCACTCCAAAGCATCCCATCACACTCTCCCGTGGTCAGACACAGAGCGAAACTCCCTCCACACCGTCCGATCACACATTTTACGGAGCAGTCACAGAGAGCAGCTCCCTCCACACCGTTCCATAGCAGACCCCCGGGATCAAACACGTGATGCTCCCTCGACACTGTCCCATCACATTATTTCGGGTACAGACACAAAGGGAAATCCCTGTTCCCCATCCCTTCACACACTCACGATTCAGATATTGTTTAGTTCAACTGCAACTCCCCAGCTCAAAAGCAGCACAATCGCATCACACACTACCCAAGTCAATAGGAGAGCTAAACCCCCTCCGTCCTCCACTCTCCCGTCTCAGCAATCCCCAGCGCTCCGTCATCCCAGTCGTCTGGAATTCTGTCCCGGATACTGTGAGTGCGCGTGACAGGATGTGGATTATTCAGCGCACACGTGATCCCAGTTTTAATCACCGACTCCAAATCCCGGACTGGGGTCCGTCCCGCTGCAACCGGATGATAGACTCCCTCATCCGGAAACCACAGTCGGTAGCAACGTTACCGAGCAACAGGTTGTGTTGAGGAAGCAGCGGGGCTGCAGAAGGGTTCAGATAGAATAGGAGCCTGAGGAAAGACGTGGCAGATAGAATACGGTGCCGGGAATCCTATGGTCATGCAATTTGAAAAAAAAAAGAACGAAATCATAAAATATTTTCTAAAGGGATGGAATTTTTTTTTGACCTAGGCAACCTGTTCATATTCTATACCTTCAGAGAATGGTCTGGGTCAATTCTGAGCCGGCCCAAGAATCCCCTCATAACAAGTGTCTATACAAACGTTTGAACAGCAGGACTATTTAGTATGTATAAATAGCATATCTGAAGTTAATAAATGGGTGATGAATACTTAATTAATTTTTCAGAGATCCAAAATCTATTTCAATATTTGCGGGTCAAATTCGATCTGGCGCAGCCTCAATGTACAAACATCTGTAGCACCTGTACAGAAGTATAAACCTTCAGGGTGCTTTCACTGTTGTCAAATGTCAAAACGGGTCAAACATGACCGGCACAGTGTGTAAGGGTTAAAAACAATCTGCGGTGCAGAGGGATTTGGGAGACCTCGTGCAGCTTTCCCAGAAGTTTAACCTGCAGCTTGAGCCGGCGGTGAGGAAGCAAATGCGATGACAGCATTCATTTCGAGAGGGCTGGGACGTAAACGCATTGACGTCATTCTCAGGTTCAATACGTCACTGTTGAGGTCACATTTGGAGTTTTGTGAGCAGTTCTCGATCGCTTATCTCACAGGGGATGAGAGACATTGGAGAGGGTTCACGGGAATAATAACGGGATTGGACGTGGTATTAGAGGAGAAGTATTTGACAGCTCCGGGAGACAGAACACCCACTCACAGCGATTCAGGAACAACTTCTTCCCCTGCGCCCTCACATCTTTCAACGCATTAGCAAGAACTGCGGTGTTTATTAACATTTACAGTTTACATTAATTGTACATCTTTTTTGCTCCGTACTGATGCTTCAGAAGAACAAATTCCAGGGGTTATTAGCTTCAGATAATAATTGAAATAACGATTCCGGTGGAAAACATCCGATAGGGTGGACAGGACACTTGGCACGCTGGTCTTCACCAGTCACAACGACTACAAGAGTCTGGAGGTCACGTTGCCGTGAGACAAGACGTCGGTGAGGCCACCCTGCTTTAGGGAAAATGTCAGTGAACTGGATATATTGTACAGGGAGTCCTATCGTGATATTGTCGGAACTCGGAGGGCTGAGTTATAGTGGGAGGGAGGAAAGGTTGGGACTTCATTCCCTGGTGCGTAGGTATAACCTTACAGAGACCCAAGAGGGGCACAGCCAGAGGGAATGCGCACAAACATTCACCCAGGGTTGGGTTATCGAGAACCAGACGCCACAGGATTGAGGTGAGAGTGAGTGGAAAGGAGAAAGAGAGAGATCAGGGATACGGTGGGTTTAGAGAGCACGGGGAGGGGAGAGAGAATGCCTGGGGGAGAGAAGTGGAGAGAGGTGGGCAGGCGCAGAGAAAGTCCGGGCGCAGATAGTTCGAGGAAATAAGGGGAGGGGTAGAGAGCAAGGGAGAGGGAGCGGGGAAGTGCGGTCCCGGGGGAATGGCGAGAAAGAAGGGGAATGACGGCAAGAGGGGTTTGTTGGAGTCCGGGAGGGGTGGAATATGATGCCGACAAGAGGATTAGATGGAGTAGGAGGAAGGGGCAGAGTTGGTGGGAAGGTAATTTGAAAGGATTTAGCAGTGCGAGAGAAGGAGGAGAAATGGGGTAGTCACCTGAATCATGTCGCCTCCACTGGCTGTTGACAGAGACCATGGATTTCTTCAGGAATATCCGCGAACAAAGGTGCCGACTTCTCGCAGATGAAACGCTGATCACTATCACAAGGACTATCTCTCACGCAGGACTCGCAGTCTCTGCAGACGGACTGCCCCGGGGACTGATTGTACAGGAGGGCCAGGCCCACCGTCCTATCGAAGAAGGTTAAACAATTTCAACAGAGACAAAACAGCTCCAGCAGAGAACCCGAGCCGAGACCGTCCCCAAGTTAATCTTATGAAATCGCTCTCTCCTAACAGCTTGTGTCAGTCCCCAAACTCATCCCACTCCACCACTCTCTCCCCACGGTGCCGTGTTAGGACCCAGACAGAAACCACGGTCTCAATGTCTCCCCACAGCCCTGTGTCTCCCAAACTAATCCCACCGAACCGCATTCTCACCACAGTCCTCTGTCAGTCCCCATACGAATCGAACAGGCCCACCCTCTCTACTCTGATCTGTCTCAGTCACTGAACAAACCCCACTGTTCCACCGTCTCCCCACAGACCTATGTCTGTTCCGAAATGAATCCCAATGATCCACCCTCTCCCCTCTGATCTGTCTCAGTCCCGAACAAACCCCACTGTTCCACCGTCTCACCACAAAGTTATGGCTGTCCCGAAATGAATCCCACTGTTCCACACTCTTCCCGCAGCCGGTCCCAGATTAATCCGTTTGCCCCACACTCTAGCCGGCGCTTCGTGTCTCTCTCCCAATACATCCCACTGCACCGCGCTCTTCCAATAGCTTCTGCACCGACCCCTGACGTATACCAATGGCACCCTCTCTCCCACATCCTTTTCTCAGTTCGCAAACTAATCCCATTAACCCACTGTGTGCCCATCGCCCTGTATCGTCTCCAAACTCATCCAGTTCTCCCACTCTCGCCCTCAGATCTTTGTCATTCACCAAACTAATCCCACTGTTGCTCCCTCTCCTCACAGACCGGCGACTATCGCCAAAATAATCCCACTACACCGCGCTGTCCTCACCCACATGCGTCAGTACCAATAATAATCACGGTGCACTGAACTCTCCCCACTGTCCCCTGGCAGTTTCCGTAATATACATTGCCCGGTCCTTTGCTGACGGACACGTGTCGACCCCAAAGTGTTCCCATTTAACCACACGCTCCCGACAACCTCGAACAGTCTAATCGGAAACTAATCCCATTTTCTCCCGTCAGGACTATGTCAATGCCCAATTGTCACCCTACATATCAGTACAAATCTCACCCTTCTTCGCATTTTCCAATCCAGTATGCACGGGTTAGGTACAACAGTTTGTGGGATACGAAGCTCTGGGAAATTAAATTTATTTTGTTAATGCCAAGAATTGAAAACAATTTAGGTAGCTTCTCTCTGTTGATTACGACAGGACTCCGTGAGTGTTTGATGGGATGGTGCGGAGCAAGCTTCACTTTGTTTCTGATCCCGAGAGTGTGTGATGGGACGGTGTGAAGGGGCATTCACTTTGTGTCTGACCTCGTGATTGTTGGATGGGATGGCGTGGTGGGAGATTCACTCTGTGTCTGACCCCGGGAGTGTGTGATGGGACGGTGTGGTGGTAGATTCACTCTGTGTCTGACCCGGGAGTGTGTGATGGGACGATGCGGAGGGAGCTTCACTCTATGTCTGGCCCCGGGATGGGACGGTGTGTAGGGTGATTCACTTTAAGTCTGACCCACGGATTGTATGATGGGAAGGTGTGGAGATAGCTTCACTCCGTGGCTGTCCCCGCGGGTATCTGATGATTCCTGTGTTACTGTGTGATCTCCCCGTGCTGTGACACATACCGCTTCATCTGTTGAATTGATTTCCAGCAGCCTTGAGTCACGCTTTGAACATTCTTGTATCGCTTTACGGAAAGTTGTTTCAAACGTGGATACGTAATAATGCCGATATTTATTTTTGATCCAGTCCTTAGAGACAATTTGCTCTGGAAATTATGAACAAGAAACAATGAGACACAGAGTGAATCTCCCTTCACACTTTCCCGTCACGAACACCCGGGGTGAAACACAGAGTAAATTTCACCCCACGCGGTCCCATCAGGCACAGCTCAGGTCAGGCACAGAGTGAAAGTCCCCGGCCCTCACGCCGTCCCGTCGCACATTAACAAGGATCAAGCCCAGTGAAGTTCCCTCCAAACCATCCATATCACAGACCCGGAGTCAAGACACAGAGTGATGCTCTCCTCTCTCTCTCTCTCCCTTCAGCACCGTCTGATGACTGACGACCGGAGGAAGACATGGAGTGAAGCTCGTTCTCGCTCTCCCATCATAAACAGGCAGAGTCAAAAACTGTGTACACCGTCCGCACCATCTCAACACACTCTCCCGGGATCAGATACAGTGTGAATCTCCCTCCACACCGTCCCATCACACTCTCCCGGGGTCAGATACAGTGTGAATCTCCCTCCACACCGTCCCATCACACTCTCCCGGGGTCAGATACAGTGTGAATCTCCCTCCACACCGTCCCATCACACTCTCCCGGGGTCAGATACAGTGTGAATCTCCCTCCACACCGTCCCATCACACACTCCCGGGGATCAGATACAGTGTGAATCTCCCTCCACACCGTCCCATCCCACACTCCCGGGGTCAGACACGCAATGAAAATTCCTCGGCACCATCCGATCACAGGCACCTGGAGTCAGTTATAGAGTGAAGGTCCCTGCTGGCCATTGAACAACACAATTCCTGACAGGTCAAACACAAACTTGGATTCCACCCATAATGACCTGTCGCACGCTCTCGGGGTCAGACGAAGAATGAAGCTCTTGTCTCACGGTCCCATCATACTCTCCCGGTGTCAGACAGACTGATGATCCTTCCACATTGTCCCATCATATATGACCGGGGTCAGTCTCAGACTGAGATTTCACTCCACCACTCTATCACACACTCTTTTGGCAAACATGGAGTGAAGCTCCCTGCACCCCCTCCCATCACACAGTCCTGCGGACAAAGAAAGTGTGAACCCCATTAAAACCGCCCGTGATCAGATAGAAACTGAAACACTCTCTGCACCATCCCGCCGCTAACTCCTGTGCTCAGACACAGTACGATGCTGCTTCTACCCGGCAACATCACACGACACAGGGATCAGGAAACGACAGCAGCTCCCTCCGCACCGTCCTGTCATACACCACTGGCATCAGACACGGAGCGGAACACCATCCTGGCAAGCGTCACTGTTCCCGGTGTCAGGAAACATGGAACCCGCACCCCCACCCTGCTTCCCGTCACATCTTCTGATCACACGACACAGGGTCAGACACGGATCCCCATTGTACACGCCGGGGGTGAGACACGTATTTAAGTTCGCTGTTCACCGTCCGATCACAAACTAACACGGCCAGAATCAGGATGAATCTCTGTCCACACGGTGCGATCACACAAACCAGGCATCAGACATGGAGGGAAGCTCCCGTCCACATTGTCCCATCACACACCCACGGGGTCAGACATGGAGTGAAGCTGTAATCTTACGTCTCACAATCCCGTGATCAGAAACAGAATGAATCCACCTCCACAACGTCCCATCACACTTTCCTGGATTCAGTGAGAGAGTGAAACTCCCTCCACGCAGTCCCATCACACCCACCGGGTCAAACATGGAGTGAATCACCCTCCATACCATCTTTTCACACACTCCCGATGTCAAGCACACAGTGACGCTTCCTCTCTCCATGCCTGCCCTGTGATGAGGAGCGGGTGAAAGAGGGGGATGGTGCCTCACCTCTTCTGCTGGTCAACAGTTCACAGATTCGAGCCTTGGTTTCGATGACAGATCTGTACTTCGTTTCCATCTCAGTGAACTGGTGACGGAGATCCCTGTGCTTCCGTTTAAGATCGGACAGATTAGAGTTGAGCGCAGAGAGATTCTTGAGACAGGTTCTCCCGGAGAGATTCAGGTGGGAATTCTCGGATATTGTGTATTGAAGGGTTAAGTTTAGCTCATGGTAGTTTCGGTCGAAAGTGACCTTAGACTGACGAATCTGCAATTCTGAGAGAGATTATGAAGGATGTTTAGCGTTTACAGTGACACGTGAGTCAGCGTCACGATCCCGAACGGGTCACAGAGAGTGTTGTGTCAGTGTCACGGTGAAGGGTGTGCTGGTGGCACGGTGAGAGGCGTCGGCGCAAACTTGAGGGACGTGCCTGTGTCACGCTGAGGGTTATATCAATGTCCTAGAGAAGGTCTTCTTGTTGTTAAAGTGGGGTCTGTGTCAATATGGTGGTGATGATCGATTCCGTGTCTCATCGCGGGCATGTCCGAGTTGCTGAGAGGGACGTGTTGGTGTCACTGTGATAGGAGTTTCTGTGCCCATGCGAGAGGTGTTCCGGGTCACAATGAAGTGACCGTCGATGTCACGGAGAGGGACACGTCAGAGAGGGGGTCTGGCAGTGTCACGGTGGGTGGAGTATCTGTGTAATGTGTGGGTGCTGAACTCATTGAGAGGAGTGTGTTTGTGTCACCGTGAGAGGCATGTCATGACCACGCTGTGTGGGATATTGTCACGCTGAGGTGTGTGTCGGTGTGATGAAGACGACTATGTCGGTGTCATTGAGAATTTAGGTGCCGGTATCACGGTAAGGGGTTTGCGTGTGTCAGGGTGAGGTGTGGGTAATTGTCTCAGTGCGCGGTGCATCGGTGTTATGTTGCTGGGCGATACTGACTGGGTGAGGGGTGTTACAGTGACGTGTTAATCCTTGTCACGGTGCCGAGCTGGGCGGGTCACGTTGAGGAGCCTGTGGGTATCAGTGGTGTCTCAGTGTCCGCTGAAGGGCGTGTCGGTGTCACTGTGAGGTGTGTTTCGGAATTGCTTTGAGACAGGTTCTCTGGGAGAGATCCAGATGGGAAATCTCACATATCTTGGATTCAAAGTTGGGTTTGACTCATGGAACTGTTTGTCGATATTGACGTTGGGTCCTGTTCATCTCCTGATTTTCCACGCAAAGAAGTTTGTAGTTTCGTTCAGAGGTTATCTGAGATGGTGAAGGATGTTTGGTGTTTATAGTGTGTCAGCGTCGAGATGCTGAGCGGGTCACGGACAGTGGCCTGTCGGTGTCACGGTGAAGGGTGCTGGTGGCACAGTGAGGGGCGTCGGCGCCACTGTGAGGTACGTGTCTGGGGCACGCTGCAGGGCATATCGGGGTACCAGCGAGGTTTTTGTTGGTGTCAGATAGGGGCTGCATCAGTATCGCGGTGAAAGTTGATTCCCAGTCGGTGTTTCAGTGAGAGACGTGTATCTGTCACAGTGAAAGGTGTTTCTGGGTCCATGTAAGAGGTGTACCGGGTCACATCGCGGTGTGTCTGTCTGTCACGGTGCGAGATATGTGGGGGTCACAGTGCGAGGTTTGACGGTGCTGCAGTGAGATACTCGTCGGTGTCATAGTGCTTGGTGTATTGGTGTGACAGTGGAAAACAACTATCGGTGTCACGGTGAGAGGTTAGTCGTGGTCATGCGGAGAGACCCGTCAGTACCACAGTGAGAGGTGTGTTGATATCACCGTAAAGGGTGTTTTTGGAAAATGTTGGGAATGTGTCGCTGTTACAGTGGCCATTTTTAGTCTCTGCGGTTTGGTTGTTCCAAACGATGTGAAACTCACCATGAAGCCTCCAGAAGATACACGTGGTAATGAAGGCCGCTTTTAAAACGCAGATTAGCCATATGCTTGAGTCTGATCGCTCTCTTTTTGCGGGTCGTTCACTTTCCATGTCGTCTGTGGAAAAATCGTTATGTGTCTGTCAATCCATCGTCACAATCCCTGATCTACCCCACCCCTGCTCTTCCCAACATCTGAGTTCAAATGACTCACATTCCCTCAAGCAGAGCCGTGAGCGTAAATCACAGAGCAGAATATACACTTCGACCCAAATCCCTGCACATTCAAGTGCCTGTCAAAGAGCCAATCAAATGTCAAAGAGCCAACACGCCGCATCTCCCCCACCCTGCTTCTATTCTGACTCTCAGAACCATGATCATTAGACCTGGGAGTGTGTGATGGGACAGTGTGGAGGGAGATTCACTCTGTGTCTGACCCCGGGAGTGTGTGATGGGACGGTGTGGAGGGAGATTCACTCTGGGTCTGACCCTGGGAGTGTGGGATGGGACGGTGTGGAGGGAGATTCACTCTGTGTCTGACCCCGGGAGTGTGTGATGGGACAGAGAGGAGGGAGATTCACTCTGGGTCTGACCCCGGGAGTGTGTGATGAGACGGTGTGGGCGGACCATGTCGGTGTGTCTGACCCCCGATGTAAGTGATGTGATGGTGTGCAGGGTGCTTCTCTCTAGGGTGGATGTATCACGCATAATTCTTCCTCTTTTGAATTTGTTTCGAGACGCTTTAAAACCGAGTTAGAATAATAGTGCTTCGCCTCACTGTCTGCTCTGGAAAATAGGACGAATGAACAGTGAATCTCTGTCCACACCGTCTATTGCATCCGCCGGTATTCAGACACAGAGTAGGAATCCTTTTACACCGGCCCTTCACACATTCCCGGTGCCAGTTGCAAAGTGGAGATGCCACCGAACCGTCCGATCAGACAGACTCCACACACAAAATGCTGGTGGAACAAAGCAGGCCAGGCACCTTCTATAGGGAGACGCACTGTCAGCATTTCGGGCGAGACCCTTCGTGAGGACTAACTGAAAAGAAAGATACTAAGAAACGAGAAGAGTGCTTCTCCCTACAGTTGCTGCTTGGCCTGCTGTAACCCACCAGCATCTGCAGATTTGATCATACAGACTCACCGGGTTAGAGACTGATTGAAGTCCCCCTGAACTGTGCCATCACATAATCCTGTTGCCAGACAGACAGAAATGTTCCCAACATAATCTCCGTAGACACATTCTCGGGATCAGACACAGAGACAATAACTCAAAACACAGCCACAGGACATACAAAATGTCTTCAACACTAAGTAAAGTTGCTTCCACACCGTCCCATCTCACTCTCCCGGGGTCAGACTCGGAGTGAAGCTCACTCCACACCGTCCTCTGCACATTCCCGGATCTGGCACAGAGTGAACACCCTTCACAGCTACCCATCACCGGCTACCGTGGTTAGACACAGGCTGAAGCTTTCTCCACTCCGTCCGTCGCACACTTGCGGGGTCAAACACTGAATCAAGTTCCCAGTCTCAGCACACCCCGTCCCATGGGACCACAGAAACATGGAATACTACAGCACAGGACAGGCCCTTCATCCCCCCATGTTGTGCTGACACATATACTCCTTAAAAATACTAAATCCACTCTACCCCATAAACCTCCATTTGTCTTTCATCCATGTGCCTGTCCAAGACAGCTCTTACATGCTACTATAGTCAAATGCTTTGCTAAAGTCCATGTGCACCACATCCACTGTCCTACCCTCATCAATTTCTTTTGTAACCTGTTCAAAGCACTCAATCAGTCTCGTGAGGCACGACCTTCCCTTCACAAAGCCGCGTTGGCTATCCATGAGTAGACTGTACTTCTCCAAATCTTCGGAGATCCTATCCATAACAATAGTTTCAAGCAGTTTGCCTGCCACTGACGTAAGACTCACGGGTCTATGGTTCCCAGGTTTCTTCCTATTACCTTTTTTAAACAGGGAAAGTACATTTGCCATTCTCCTGTCCTCCGGCACATCCCCTGCAGCCAAAGAGGATTGAACGATCATGGCTAACTCTCCTGTGATCTCTTCTCTCAATTCCCACAATAACCTGGGGTGTATCAGATCCGGCCTCTGGCATTTAACAATCTTAATGTTTTTAAGAAGATCCAGAACTTCTTCTTCTCTAATCTCCACATTGTCCAGCACACAGGCCGGCTCTACGTCGACCTCATCCTGATCACGATCTTTTTCACTTGTCTTATCCAGCGATAAGACACAGAGTGAAACTCCCTCCACAGTGTCCCATCACACTCTCCCGGGGTCGGGCACAGATTGAATCTCTCTACACAACATCCATCACACAATCCCGGGGTCAGACACAGAGTGAATCTCCCTCCACACCTTCCCATCACACACTCCTGGGGTCAGACATAGAGTGAATCTCCCTCCACACCTTCCCATCACACACTCCCGGGGTTAGACACAGAGTGATGATTCCTCTACACGGTCCCATCATACACTCCCGGGGTCAGACACAGAGTGAATCTCCCTCCACACCGTCCCATCACACACTCCCGTGGTCAGTCACAGATTGAATTTCCGCCGCACCCTCCTATCACACACTCCCGGAGTTAGACACAGAGTGAATCTTACTCCACACCGTCCCATCACACCCTCTCGGATACAGACACAGAGTGAATCACCTTGCACACCGTCCCTTCACACACTCCCGTGGTCAGACACAGAGTGAATCTCCCTCCACACTCTCCCATCACAGACTCCCGAGGTCAGACACAGAGTGAATCTCCCTCCACACCGTCCCTTCACACACTCCCGGGGTCAGACACAGAGTGAATCTCCCTCTACACTCTCCCATCACAGACACCCGGGGACGGGCACAGTTTGAATCTCTCTACACACCATCCATTGTACACTCCCGGGGTCAGACAGTGCGAATCTCCCTCCACACCGTCCCATAACACTCTCCCGGGGTCAGACACAGAGTGAATCTCCCTCCACACCGTCCCATCACACATTCCTGGGGTCAGACACAAAGTGTATCTCCTTCCATACGGTCTCATTACACACTCCAGGGGTCAGACACAGAGTGAATCTGCTGCCTCACAGTCAGATGGAAAAAAACGGATTCAGGAACAGAGCAAATCCCCCTCTTGATTCTCTCTCTCTCCTCTCACCAATCAGCTGCAGTTCAGCGTTCCTGTAGTCTCCAGCAGTGTGTCTGTCTCAGTGATAATAAGTGTGTGTGAGACCAGAGGTAGAAGTAAGGAGTGAGGGGGGCGGGGGCGGGGGGAGGCTGTGGAGGGATGGTGAGTTTGCAGTCGCTGTGCGGAAGTGTTCTGAAGCCAAACGATCGGCCTGTACACACAGAGAGGTGGAGAAGCTCAGAACCGAGAGATCGATATCCGGTTTAAGTTAGGAGAAATAACACAAGCGGTGTGGAGCGACATTGACCATGTGCTAACCCCGGGTGTGCGTGATTGGACGGTGTGAAGGGAGATTCACTTTGTGTCTGACCACGAGAGTGTGTTTTGGGACGGTGAGGAGGGAGATTCACTCTGTGTCGGACCTCGGGAGTGTGTGGTTGGACTGGTGTGAAGGGAGATTCACTCTGTGTCTGACCCCGGGAGTGTGTTATGGGACGGTGTGGAGGGAGATTCGCACTGTTTGACCACGGGAGTGTGTTATGGGATGGTGTGGAAGGAGATTCACTCTGTGTCTGACCTTGGGAGTGTGTGATTGGACTGTGTGGAGGGAGATTCACTCTGTGTCTGACCCCGAGAGAGTGTGATGGGACGGTGAGGAGGGAGATTCACTCTGTGTCTGACCCCGGGAGTGTGTGATGGGACGGTGTGGAGGGAGATTCACTCTGTGTCTGACCGCGGGAGTGTGTGATGGGACGGTGTGGAGGAAGATTCACTCTGTGTCTGACTCCGGGAGTGTGTGATGGGACGGTGTGGAGGGAGATTCATTCTGTGTCTGACCCCGGGAGTATGTGATGGGATGGATTGTAGGGAATTTCACTCTGTAGTGGATATATCACGCATTACTCTTCCTGTTTTGAATTTATTCCATGACTATTTGAAACAGAGTTGGAACAACTTTGCTCAGCCACATCTCTGCTCTGGAAAATAGAACCAATGAACATTGAATCTCTCTCTACACAGACCATTAATACGCCGGTAGTTAGGCACACAAATGGAAATCCTTTCACACCGGCCCATCACACATTCCCGGCGTCAGTTGTAAAGTGAAGATCCTTCCGAACCGCCCGATCACACAGACTCGCCGGGTGAGAGACAGAGTGTAACTCCATCTTTATTCTCCATGCTGCCTGGGTCCGAGACATCTCAGATCCTTTGCAGTTTATTCTCGAGAGGGAGGGCAAGAATCCAGATGTTGTGGTCCATGTAGGGACCACCGACGTGGGTAGGATGAGTGAAAGGGTCCTGCGTAGTCAGTTCAGGGAGTTAGGTGCGAAGCTGAAGAGCAGGACCTCCGGGGTAGCCATCTCAGTATTACTACCTGTGCAACGTGCGAGTGAGGCAAGGAACTGAAAGATTATACAGATTAATACGTGGCTGAGAGGATGGTGCAGATGGGAGGGCTTCATGTTTTTAGATAATTGGGCTTTGTTCCAAGGAAGGTGGGATCTGTTCCGACGGGACGGTTTACACATGAACTGGAGCGGTGCTAACATTCTTGCAGGAAGTTTGATAGTGCTTTTTTTGGTTGGGGGGGTTAATCTAAATTTGCAGGGAGCGGGGATCCAGAATGTGATAACGAGATGAAGAATAAAGGACCGGGGGGGCACTACACGGTTCCGGAATATTAGGTGTGTAGTAGAGAAAGGTGAGGCGGAACAAGTGATAAGGAGGACAAATGTACAGACTGATGGTCTGACGGAACATGGTGTTAAATGTGCAGAAGGAACAAGTAAATTTAGGAAGGACAACAATATTCTAGGGGGCGTAATAGCCCGATGGGAGTTCGGGGAGATGGTTAAGCTCAATAGGCAGCGATTTAAACAGAGAGATGAGAAATGTGCTAAAAAATCTATATCTGAATGTACGAAGTGTCAGAAATAAGGCGGATGAGCTTGAAGGTCAGGTGCGAATGGGTAACTATGATGTTGTTTGGATAATGGAGAAATGGCTGCAGGGAGGTCAGACCTGGAAATTAATGTGCAGGGGATATATGTGCTATCGTCGGGACAGAGATGTGGGCAGAGGGGGTGGGGTGGCCGTGTTGGTGAGGAATGAAATTCAGTCCTTTGCAAGGGGGGGAAAGGATCAGGAGAAGTGGAGTCTATGTGGATAGAACTGAGGAACAGTAAGGGCAAAAGGTCCTAATGGGTGTTATCTACAGGCCCCCAAACAGTAGCATGGATATTGGGTGCAAGTTGAATAGGGAGTTAACATCGGCATGAGGCAAAGGTAATGTTGCAGTAGTTATGGGGGATTTCAACATGCAGGTGAACTGGGAGAATCAGGTTGGTGCTGGACCACAGGATAGGGAGTTTGTAGAGTGCCTACCGGATGCATTCTTGGAACAGCTTGTACGAGAGCCGACCAGGGACAAGGCTATTATGGATTTAGTGTTATGTAATGAACAGGATTTGATAAGCGATCTTGAAGTAAAGGAGCCATTAGGAGGTAGTGAACATAATATGATAAGTTTTTATCTGCAGTTTGAGAAGGATAAGGGCAGCTCGGAGGTGTCAGTGTTGCAGTTGAACAAAGGAGACTATGGAGCCATGAGGGAGGAGCTGGCCAAAGTTAACTGGGACGGATAGCCTAGCAGAAAAGTCTGTGGAACAGCAATGGTAGGTATTCTTGGGACTAAGGCACAAGGTGCAAAGTCAGTTCATCCCCGGAGAAGGAAGGATTCAAAGGGGGGAAAGGGGCCACAGTGGTTGACAAAGGAAGTCAGAGATTGCAAAGCATTAAGAAAAATGATCTATGGCAGAGCTGAGGTGAGTGGGAGGAAAGATGATTGGGAAATTTTTAAGGAACAACAGAACTTAACTAAAAGGCAATAACTGGGAGAAAAAATGAGGTACGAACGCAAGCTAGCAAGAATGTAAAGGAGGACAGCAAAAGCCGTCCCATCACGCACTCCCGGATCAGACACAGAGGAATCTCCTTCCACACCGTCCCATCACACACTCCCGATTTCAGACACAGAGTGAATCTCCCTCCACACCGTCCCATCACACACTCCCGGGGTCAGACACAGAGTGAATCTCCTTCCACACCGTCCCATCACACACTCCCGGGTTCAGACACAGAGTGAATCTCCCTCCACACCGTCCCATCTCACACTCCGGGGTCAGACACAGAGTGAATCTCCCTCCACACCGTCCCATCACACACTCAGGGGGTCAGACACAGAGTGAATCTTCCTCCACTCCATCCCATCACGCACTCCCGGGGTCAGACACAGAGTGAATCTCCCTCCACACCGTCCCATCACACACTCAGGGGGGTCAGACACAGAGTGAATCTTCCTCCACACCATCCCATCACGCACTCCCGGGGTCAGACACAGAGTGAATCTCCCTCCACACCGTCCCATCACACACTCAGGGGGTCAGACACAGAGTGAATCTCCCTCCACACCGTCCCATCACACACTCCCGGGGTCAGACACAGAGTGAATCTCCCTCCACACCGTCCCATCACACACTCAGGGGGTCAGACACAGAGTGAATCTTCCTCCACACCATCCCATCACGCACTCCCGGGATCAGACACAGATTGAATCTCCCTCCACACCGTCCCATCACACACTCAGGGGGTCAGACACTGAGTGAATCTTCCTCCACACCATCCCATCACGCACTCCCGGGTCAGACACAGAGTGAATCTCCCTCCACACCGTCCCATCACACACTCAGGGGGTCAGACACAGAGTGAATCTCCCTCCGCACCGTCCCATCACACACTCCCGGGGTCAGACACAGAGTGAATCTCCTCCACACCGTCCCATCACACACTCAGGGGGTCAGACACAGAGTGAATCTTCCTCCACACCATCCATCACGCACTCCCGGGATCAGACACAGATTGAATCCTCCCTCCACACCGTCCCATCACACACTCAGGGGGTCAGACACTGAGTGAATCTTCCTCCACACCATCCCATCACGCACTCCCGGGATCAGACACAGAGTGAAGGTCCCTTCAAACCGTCCCACGCGTCAAGTACTCCCCGGGTTAGAAACAGATTGAAACTCCTTCCTCCTTCTCTGCCCTACTCACCTCTCGATGGGGACGGTTTGACGATCTGCAATTTTCATGTAAGTCTCACTGTCGTCCATCCTGCCGATGATCCTCTGCGTCTCTGAGCTCAGCGAGACAAACAAACACCAGATAAGCAGCTGATAATGTGAGGAGCCGAGAGCAGGGGAGGAAGTGCTGGGGTACAGGGAGATTCAGGGTGTGAGAGCGGTTGATCTGGACCGATGACAGTGTCTGAAGGAAGAGCAGTGAGAGTGGGGAAAACAGGGAGTGGAGAGTGAGGGGCAGGACGGGGCATGGCGGAAATAGAGACGTGGTATACTGGGGTCAGAAAGGGGGGGATGTATGGAGAGAGAGGGTGGATTCCTGCAGAGTCATTAGGCAGAGAGAGTGAGAAAACAGAGCGAGCTAACGAGAGGGGGAGAGAAACTGACAAGGAGAGTCGAAGGAAGAGAGGGCGGAGAGAAGGCGCTACAGAAAGGGATCAAGGTTGCAGGGAAGGGACGATTGAGGCAGATGGAACGTGGAAGTTGGTAGGATATAGGTTGAGAAGAAGGGTGAGAGAAAGGAATGGAAGAGTGGGAAGAGTGGGTGATGATGAGTGAACACGGAGGAGAAAGACGGAGGGATATATTGTCACTGTTTCAGAGCCTTTATTGTCAGAGAGATTTGCAACGGACACCCCAGCAAACTGCAGTTGATTCCTAATTTGAGCGTCAGCGCTCCCATTGCTCTGCTTACCGCCGGGGCTTCAGACCCTCTGTGGTCTCGAAACCACGGCCCCGGGGCAACCGCAACATCCTCCGAAGAAAGCGAGCCCTCTCCCTCCGAGAAGACGTCAAACAACAGATTGACATGTTTAGACAGTGTAGTACTAATTAAAGAAAGCGGACATGTAGATATTGAAGTTTACAGGAAACAAACGCACGCTGTGCAGTGTCTGAGTATTGAGTCTCTTCGCCCATGAGAACATAAGCTGTGGTTTATCAGTATTTCAGAGAAGTATTGAAAGCGTGCAGCTGCACTGACTGGGCCGGCATACAGACAGACAAAAATATAAAAATAGCAGTGACGTCAGCCCAGCAGCGGGTTCAGGAGCTCTCGGAAATACACTCCATCACCTTCTGTCTATCATTTTCTCTTCTCTGCGTCCCTCACTCTCCCCTAACTATTTCCCTATTTCTCTCCCATGAATGCCTCTAACTCGCTTCAATTTCGCTCTTCTCTCCAGCTCTCTCCAGTTTCCTCCACTCCCTCTCTGTCCACTGCCTTTCTAATCTCACTGCCCTCCTCACTAAGCCTTCTCTTTTTTTGTCTCCCCAATCTCTCTGCCCCCACTTTTCCCTCTTCCCACTCTTTCCCGCTCAGTGAACGTTGCCGGACACAAATGTGACTGTCCCGTTCCCAGGAATGGCGCCGCCTTCTGGACTGTGGGGATTAGTTACATCCTCGACACGGTAAATAAGGGGAGATCTGAAAGGAAATGGGGGCTTTGGAAATGGTGAGGAAGGATAGTGACTAAGGGGGTAGTGGTGCGACAAATCGGTGTGCTGGAGCGTGTGTTTGTGTGTGTGTGAGTGCGTGCGTGTGTGTGTGTGTGTGTGATGGAGAGCGGATTGAGAGAAGGACTGAGAGAGCGAGCCTCGGCACAGTCCGAACAAACACACAAAGACTCTCGAGGTCAAACACAGAGTCGAATTTCCCTCCACACCATCCCATCACACACTCCCGGGATCAGACACAGAGTGAATCTCCCTCCACACCGTCCCATCACGCACTCCCGGGATCAGATAGAGAGTGAATCTACCGCCTCACAGTCCGATAACACAGAACAATGAAACGCGAATAATGAAAAAAGACAACGACGGTGTGATTCCAAGGCTGAAGTCTCCAGTAGATGACCCTGGGTTGAACTAGACGAAAAAACCAGCTGGGGGAATAGCCCCTCCCATCTCTGAGTTCAGAGCCCCCATTGCAGTATCTAAAAGTAAGTGAGCAAATCCATTACACAGAAAATATTTCCCTGTGTATTCCTCCTATTCACAGCAACTGAATGAATAAAAAAATAGTAATTGAGTATTACAAAATCCACATTATAATAAGCATTTCGTCAGATAGGTAGAACGCCGTCTTTTTTTGTTTTCGTTTAGCTTATCAACATATTTAAAGTTATCAAACCTTATGGTTCCTCTGGAGGCGGTAAGGGCAGTCTTCGGAAAACTAACCAGTCTCTTCCTGATATACTTCACTCGCCCTCTTCCCGTCCCCTGCTTTCTCGATGCTCTCACTATTTCCCAAGTAGAGCGGTATATAACCGCTCAGCCAGGCTTGCACTCGGTTTGACAACGCTGATATTGTCAATTCGTATCCCCAGGTATTTTCAATCCTCCACCATGTCCACACTGACCCTTGGATGGAAACAGGGGTCACCGGTGCCTTATCCCTCCTCAGGTCCCACCACCAGCTCCCTAGTCTTTTTTCACATTCAGCTGCAGATGATTCTGCTCACACCATGTGACAGTCACTGTCCCGATCAGGTGCGTTGGTTCCTGTGAACTTTAATATCCCGACACCTATTTTCCTTGTTAAAGAACAATCCGTTTTTGGTGTAAATTTGGTGCAGATTTGAGAGAGAGAGAGAGAGAGAGAGAGAGAGAGAGAGAGAGAGAGAGAGAGAGAGAGAGAGAGAGAGAGAGAGAGAGAGAGAGAGAGAGAGAGAGAGAGAGAGAGAGAGAGAGAGAGAGAGAGAGAGAGAGAGAGAGAGAGAGAGAGAGAGAGAGATGAGGAGAGAAATGGAGAGAGATGAAGAGAGCGAGATTGGGGCATAAAGAGAGAAAGGGGAGAGAGAGAGGACGAGAGAGAGGAAGAGAGAGATGGGGAAGAGAGAGTGAGAGAGCGGAAAGAGAGAGAGATGGGTTAAGAGAGACAGATGAGGGAAGAGAGAGAGAGACTGTGAGGAGTTTTTCATTTCACTCGGAGGGAGGAAGCTCGCTTGCTTCGGTGTGTGGTGGGTGTTTGTCCCCGGGGCCGTTGGTTTCCCGCATACAGATGGTTAGAATCCCCAAGGATGTGCAGAGCAGTGGGAGGGTACGACGATCAAACCAGGAACTAACCTGGGTGGGAGCTGGTGTCGAGGGGATACAATTCTCCGGGACAATAGAGTTCTGCAGTAGTGAAACATATTCCGCACTCTATGTCCTCCTGCTCATACACTTCGTCCCCTGCATGTCTCCTCTCTCCTCTCTCCCTCCTCTCCCTCCATATCTCTCTCTCTCTCTCTCTCTCTCTCTCTCTCTCTCTCTCTCTCTCTCTCTCTCTCTCTCTCTCTCTATCTCTCTTATTTCACCCCGTCAGC